>NC_139239.1:6432566-6628011 GCF_977018435.1 Lepisma saccharinum
CAAATGTCCTTTAGGAGCTTGTAGCCAGAGTTCTTCGCAAACACATACTGAATCATGTTTCTAAATTGCTCCAAAGGGAAGGAAACTACAAATTTTCAGACAGAAACAGCAGCATATGCATTTGTAAGAACAAATCGGTAAAATATGCAATATATCCTGAAGACCTGCTGTATGCAAACAATTTTTAACATATTTATCCGGCGACATTTCTATGTTGTTTCAGCAGTAGGCTAATAGTAACTGGACCTACAGTTTCAAGTGGAATCCTAACATATATACTCTGTCCCGTCTTTCTCTGGATCAAGGCTGCGCATAGCGGCAGAGAAGGGGAGGAAATTAAGTGGGCAGAGCGAAGCAGGACACCCTGCTTCAAAGGCTGGTAACTGCCGTCGCTCCCCCTCCATGCAATTCCCTCTCGCGTGTTCATTGGTGGAGCCGTCTCGCGTCACTACTTGCGCAGACTTGTTTTCATTCGCTTGCTCCAGAGATAACTGAGACAGGGTATATTAATGTCTCCAATGTGGATCAAACCCAGGACTCCTTGATTACCATAAGGCCCTACCACTACGCTATCGCTTTCAGGACACGTTTATCCACTCCTGTTAAGAGAAAAGTTATTCAGTTCAATAGAATCTCATAACAAGATAACGTGAAGTAATAAAACATGCGCATTTACTTAACACGAAGCTTTTGCTCCAAGCCCCGTCACCTGTAACAGCGCAGGGGTATTCGTGCAGTCCATCGACTACACATGTCCCTAACTACACATCCGTGTCCCCTGGAGACCTGTTGCGTGATTCTGTTCCGTCTTCCGTGACACAGGCACGTTTTCTGCAAATCTGGGTGAACTTTCCGACAAGGTCACGTGCAAGCACCAAAGCGCACTCTGGTGGTAATTTTCTATTTCTCTTTTCGTGCCTGAATCATTAATCAGTTAAGTTTTCTTGCCTTTTGGTGGGATTTTTTCTTCCTTATAATTGCAACCCTGTCGGATAATCTGAGCAAATCCCAACTAGAAAAAAACACCGCGTGGTAATAAATTGCATACTTCTTCCAGACACACCCGTGTGTCGTCAGCCTCAGGGGTGCTCATGCTTAACGTGGCCGTGTTAGCATATATAGCAGTGTAGCCATATTATCATTTGTGCGTATTTAGCCTTTTCTAGTGCGTGTCACATGTTCACGTTTTTATTATTTTTTTGTTTTGTCCATAATTACCCAGTAGAGCACGCAGGGTGGCTACTCACCGGGAATTCCTTGAATTCCGGCAATTATGCGTGAATTATTGGCTTTGGGAATTATACGTGCATTCTGCCTGAATTTTTCTCTGTAGACGTGAAAAATTGCAACTTTAATTAATCCAAAAGCCGTTGGTTGAATTGGTACATATTTATAAATGCCCTGAGGCAAGTGTTTCATAGTTTAGCTTTTATTTTTATCGGGGAAGGAGATGAAACCTGCGTGGAAAATAAAACAGAATTCTCTCAATTACTTTGTTGGTGTCCTTGGTAATGAAAAATCTGGATGTTTTATTAATGTATCTTCTACCCATCTTATTATTTTAAAACAGTTACTTTCACTCATGCCATAACTTTGTAATGGACATTGCCTGAAAGGTTTTAAATTTGTCTTCATTGAATTACCTAAATTCAAAAAAAGACAAAGTGGAACAGTTGGAGAGTACAGTAGAGCGCTGGTGCTTTTTGAAAAGATATAGCAGATAAATCTCCAATAATAAATCTAGCGTACGATGAGTTAAACAAGGAACGCTGGAGTGAGAAAGATCTTCCCTTACCAACACTATTTCTATTAATTTTTTACCACTTCTTTCTGTTTCCCTGGATTTAAATTTTCCCATTTTCCTTCGGTCTTTTCGTAGAACAATCTATCTGACAGACGAAAGATTATTGCAAAATCTTGAAGTTGATTAGGTAAATTTTAGTTTGAAATTCTTATGCAATTCACAGGTAGAAATTGAGAAAACATCTGCTTTTACCCTTGAATTTTTTGAAATTTCGCATTGAAAACCTGGAATTATACTTGAATTTTATGGTGGTTCTACAGTGGCCACCCTGGTACAGTGTTCTAAGCGAAGCATGTTGTGGCATTTTCGGCTACCATACCAATGAGGCTTGTAGCAGTGTACAGCCTGAAGTTGAAAATTCATGCACTTTAGATTCAAACTCGCATATTTGCAACAACTTTCCCCTCTTTCCATAATTTCTCTATGTACACGCATAGCGAAATTATCCTATGGTACCGGACCTTTGAAGCACCCTGTATATCACACGGAACCTCACACCATGATATTAACGAACCTTTGCAAAGGTTCTCAAGCTGGAAACACTGATTTCGTAACTCCTACATGAACACGTTCACAGATTTCGGTTATTATTTCCACACATTCTGCTTCACGAACCGAAAATAATGTAGCAATTTATATGCTCGAGCGCTGAGCATGTAGGGTACAGGCAGAAAACGTGATGGAAAGGGATTCTGGAATAATTTACATTCGAATTATGAATTCAGAACTGAGCCAGCCGCGTTTCCCCGCCCAACATTTCATATTACATCTCGGGCTCGGCGGTTCGCTGGTCCCTCGTCTGATTCAGTTGCGTCGAATCAACGTTCGGTGTCGTATGGCAACTGATTATTGGGTGCTTTAACCTGACCCTCTGGTCGTTATTCCAGATAATTGCTCTGTCGATTGCTGGGGGGCAGTTTTCCTTGTGCATTGAAGGATTTGCGTATTTCCACGTTATTATGTTATTGATTTGGTTTATTTTAGCTCGCTTTTCTGCCACTTTTGACTAATCGCGAAGATGAGTATGAATAATACGATGTAATGGATGAAAGGACAGTCACAAACACACATGAAAACTAACTAACTAACTCCCTAGCCTTCTTAAACCCGAAGGTTCATGGCTGCAGCAACACAGGCCTTCCATCTTTCCCTATCTTGAGCAAGATCTATATACTCTTTTCCATCCCTACCGATTTCCCTTAGGTCCATCTCAACGTTGTCCCTCCATCTTCGTCTTGGCCTTCCTACAGGTCTCTTACCATCACGTTTCCCAACAAGAATCCTGTAAACTCCTCTTTCCTCTCCCATTCGTGCCACATGGCCTGCCCACCTAAGTCTTCTTGATTTAATTATTCTAATAATATCTGGACATGAATACAAATTATGTAGTTCTAAATTATGTAACCTTCTCCATTCACCTGTCCCCTCATCCCTTTTAGGTCCAAATATTTTCCTAAGGATTTTATTTTCAAATACTCTAAATTTATGTTCCTCTTTCAATGTAAGGGACCAAGTTTCACATCCATATAATACTAAAGGCGAAATTACGGTTTTGTTTATTTTAACTTTTAGTTTCTTAGATATTAAACGAGAAGACAAAAGTTTATGAAGAGAGAAGTAACATGCATTTCCTGAATTAAGCCTACTTTTTATTTCCTCTTTAATATAATTTTCATTTGTTAATATTACTCCTAAGTATTTGAATTTGGAAACTGGTTCAAACGAGTTGTTATCAATAATTAGATTTTGATTATTACCTAACACTTGGTTTCGGCCTGTAAACACACATGAAAAGGACACAAAAAACATTTAGTAATTGCTAATTATTGTAGTGCATATTCTGGCTTTGAGTCCAGACACCAGAGCCTCGTTAGTCTGCAAGGTGCTGTCCAGAGTGTACTACTATATTTGAAAGGGAGTTTGGCACACCACCCCACAGTTCGTACCGAGATGAAACTTGGAACAGTCGGTCTCGTCTCCAGTTGTGAATGCCGGTCTCTGTCTCGTGTCGATTCGTTAGCATCCGTTCTCGTACACTGTCCCTAGTTTACTACAATGTTGTTTTTCGACAGAAAATATATCTGTCAGTGGCAACCGTGTATTTGTAAGGCATGGCTGCATACATAGAGGATGCGGTTTTCAAAATCTCGTATCAAAAAACGCCAACCTTCGTAGCGGAATGTTTATCACAACGCGCTACGACGCAAGGAGGCAAAGGTAAAAAAAAGGTAAAGTGCTCCCCTGTGCGTAGCACCACGCCATGAAGGCGTATAGGGGGTGTGGGGGTAACGCCCCACACTTTCTTGATCCGGTCGTGAGTGGGGGTGATGTGATCAGCATCACGCCCCTGACCGCCTTTACCCCCCAGGGTTTCCCCCAGGTACCCATGTTATTCGACGCTGGGTGGGCGCAGGAGGCGCAGGTTTGAATCACGGGTGTTCTGTGCAAGTGTCCCTTCATCAATTTCTTCATATCGTCGTCACTCATCCTCATCTTCGCGATTATCCAAAAATGGCAGAAATGTGAAGTACAATAAACCAAACAAATCATTCGTAGCGCAAAATGTCTTCACGTCCTCTGTCCACCTTGTTCAGTCACGGGCACTTCTGGGTTGTAAGGATACAACAGTCTTTCAGTAGAAACGTTACAACAAACCAAGAATGTCTGTAATTGTACATAAAGTTGGGTTCAAGCCCTGGAAAAGGTGTGTGGGTGAGGGGAATGGGTAGGGGGTTGTCTAGAGAAGGAAGAGCTGGCAAGCAGGGAAATGTAAGCTACTCGGTGACTTTATTTTGACTGCACATCCGTTCGGTTACGGCTTCGTGTAAACTTCAGAGATGACGTAACGGACCTATGAATGGCATTTCTCGCCAGACGTTGATACGAGTAATCATATGGAGTTCCTCAGAACCTCATGCTCGTCGAGTTAAATTCACCGACAGGAACAGCTCGTGTAGACACTAACATTTTCAAAATAGGCAGTTTGTTAAAGCGGGGACGCTGCTTGCCGTATCTTGTCCAAGATCCGCCATCTTGAGTTCATGTTAAATGATAGCCACAGGGAAGAAAAGTGGTTTATTTTTTATAACAATTTAACCTTATTTTAGCTGAACTAAACAGACTACTCTTTCATTTTTTAAAAGTCCACATTATGCACAGATAGGCTAATCGGGATTGGGGCTACAGATAAAAGCGAGATCAGAAACGCTATGTGCCTTCACCGCAGTGGCGGATCCAGAAGCTACAGTTGGGAGGGGCGAATTTCAGTCGGGTACCTCACCTTACGGAGATCAATTCTAACCTACTCTTGCACTTTTTTATGTCAACATATATCGTACTGTAAACAGGAACCAACCTGACTTGCCTATTCCAGAGATTGTAGTGAAATTTTCCAAAATTATGGATCCATGCCATGGTAAAGCGAACGGTCCTATATGAGGAGTAAAGTTAATAAAGAAAGAAAACAAAAACCTATTCTCTCCAAGGGTCTCGGGGTCGATCGCCTTTGGAGGCATATTACCCAGTGGTTCGAATCCAAATTTAAACTATAGGTCCAGTTTCGATTACATTATCATGTGCATAAAGTGAACTTAAATCTCGAACCTGTCATACTTGGTGATAAAGACGGAGCATTTGAGTCTTAAAAAATATTAGGTACAATAATATAACCAAAAACTTGGCTTTTAGGAAGGGGGATCGCCCCTATCGCCCTCCCCGTTTATCCGTGCCTTCTCCACCGGGTAGCTCAATTGGTAGGTAGACCGCGAAGTGCCGAAGTGGTTAGTGCAACGCCTTATGACACCAGAGGCCCTGTATTCGAATATCTGATAAGATTTGGATGTTTCCCGGTGACAACTGAGTAGAAAAGTAAGAAAAATGAAAGAGATAGAGCAAGGATAACGAAAAAGAGGATGTCAGTATAATGATTTTTAAAAGAAGTTTTGGTAGAAAAATGGCACGGTATGCAAGAGACCCGGGTTACAGTCCTGGACGACTGCAGTTCCACTTAAATTTCTACGTAATAGAAATACTATCTTATCCATAGAGAATTATTACAATTCCCATTCTGTAAACTATTGGTGAATGCCAGTTGTCATCAATGATCACAGATAAATCGTAAAAGTATCGTGATCTCGGACCTCTGTTGTTTTTAATTCTAATCAATGACTTACCAAAGTACCTATGTGACTCATTCAGACTCTTATACGCGGATGACTTAAAATTTGGTAGGACTATTTGTAATATTGATGACTGCAAATCGTTACAAAATGAAATCAATACAGTAACAAAATGGTGCAGAATAAATGATCTTAATGTTTTAATAGAAAAATGCTGCGTGATGACATACTCGCGCAACAGAAAGCAAATTGAATTCAATTACAAAATAAATAACACAAAAATTAAAAGCGTTAACGAGATGAGAGATCTAGGAGTTACATTTGATTCAAAACTTACATTTGCACCACATGTTGAAAGGGTCGTAAATGAGGCACACAGGAATCTAGGGTACACAATTAGAATGAGTAAAGAGTTTATGAACAAAGAAATAATGAAAATAATATTTAACGCTTTAGTCCGAAGCAAAGTAGAATATGCAGCAGAAATATGGGCTCCTCGGGACAAAAAGTACACGCATAAAATAGAAATGCTACAGTCTAAATTCGTAATGTACGCCACTTATAAAGAAACCGGCATATATCCCCGATTTGAATCATACACTTCCCTCTGTAAACACCACAACCTGCCTTCTCTCAGAAAAAGAAGGCAGATGCAATTGCTCTGTTTCTTATACAAAATCATGAACAATAATATTCAAGTGCAACATCTTCTAGAACAAATACACATACGTGTTCCTATCTCCAAGACACGATCCAAAGGGGGCCTCTTTTACTGTAGTAACAGAAGATCGAACATCATAAATAAATCACCTATCAGGAGAATGTGTGAACTGTACAACAGATGTTCCGAAAGGGAACCAAAATTAGATATATTTCACATGACTATTGGGACATTCAAAAAAGTTATTTAAGGAATGGAAGAATAAATGTCAACAATGTAAACATGAACGCAATTTTTGTAAATATACTATTCTTTCGTAGTTTATACTCAATTACATATATGTACGTACTTTCTAGAGTGTCAATTATTTACAGGTCCGTTATTACACACATAATTAATATATTTCTTCAAGGTAAATAACTTCTATCCTTGATTTATACTGTGTTTATTTTATTTCCATATTTTATGTAATTTATAATATATTATATATTATATATATATATTAATATAGTATATTAGTATCTCCTTATATATATTGTACATGGTGGTAAAGATCTGAAATACTGAGTGTAAAGATAAAAACGTTGTGCATTGTACTTAATAATTGAAATATTGTATTCATGTAGGCTATTTTTGTAGATAATAGTTAGATATTTTATTCCACTCTCTTCAATTAACATGTATTATTATAACTCGGTTTGTTAACTCTTGTATACACATATAATTTAGCGTTAACATGTTTTATGTTTATTTACATTTCTGCACAATAATATTTCTTACCAAACTGTAAATTTACAAACTCAAAGCAAGAAATGTAGAACACTCTAATTGGGCATTCGCCTGTTGTGTTTAATAATAAATAAATAAATAAATAAATTTTACGTAGTTTTTCTACCACTTTTTGGCTACTTGCTACGATAAGACTGAGTGGTGATCAGATGAAATTGATGATGGATACTCGCAAAGAACACCCGCGCCCTGCCCGGGATTTGAACACGAGAACTTCTGATGCGAGATGGAAAGTCGACCACTTGACGCGCTCGGTCAACGAGTGAGCAGTATCATGATATATTGAGTACACAAAATACATTTCCAATGTTACTAGATTGTGTAATGAGAATAGCCTTTAGAAGAGCCTTGCTGAAAAGGCTAGTTTGAAATTGGATTATTGCCGTGTGGCTTGAAGTTAGCCGATTATAGCATTTAGTGCGTTCGTGAGTAATGGAGCTCCCGGTTTCTACTGGATTTTGTGGCATTGCAGTTGTTGTGGAAGAATTGCGGCCTTCCTAACAGAATTGCTTGAAGCAAATGCGGACCGTCATCCCCTTGAAAGCATGTTGGTTTGAATTATCGTCAGATCGTCTAACTTGGGGTTAGAAACTTGGAAGTCATCGAGTTGCCTCAATTTCATCGTGGTTTGGGGCAAGTCCTTAATAGCTTGTTGTGGTCGGAAAGTGGGTGAGTGGCTGGAGATCCTTCTACTATGCAGGGCCTAGCCGTGAAGACCGATTGAAACAGATGCCAAGTTGGTATCCGTGTGCTAAGCTGAGGTAGCAACCGAGGTCCAGGTGGTAAGCTGTTCGACTGTCGTAAAGAAGACCACGCATTCGATCCCCCTATTGGTTGTTAGGATTTTTACGCAAGATAAATAAAACTACATATAAATGATTTATCTCGTTGCTACGTACAGAATATCTGTGGTAAATTGCTTGAGTGTTCCTTGAAAAAAGTACTAGTTTTTATAACGTTGTTTCTTCAGTAACCTCTTATCTGTTAGGAATGAGCATAATAGTCAGGTATTTTCCAAAATCTAGTCTTTAAATAGATGTACATCGTACTATGGTTTCCTAACCGCTAGTAAAAGAAAAGCAACGCCTTCGCGGTCAGTTTTCAATGTCGAAGCACTGAGGCTTCGCAGGTGGAAGGTTTTCTCGGAATCCATCGCTTCAGGGCAATGGTTCCGGTGAAGTGAGGCTTGAGAGCTGTTGAAATTTACTAGTGCCATCTCTTGTCTTTTTGTGGAAGCAAGATTTCGAGAGGTGCCTCTCAGCGCCTCCCAACGTATTATTCCGAAGCTTCTTGCGAGGGGGCGATTCCAGCGGGAGGTCCGTGCAGCGGTTTCCCTGCCTTCAATGAAGATCTGCTTATATATCCTTATCTGTGGTAATACCCTGTCAAATCGTCTCCAAGAGAGATTTCAGACCTTAGCGACACGCCGCACATACCGATTGGGAACGAGCCAATAAGCAGCAAGATTTTACACCGCACCGGCATGACAGGCCGCACTAGCCTGCATTCGATTGGTGAAATCCTCAAGCTGCACGTGTCGCTTGTCGCTTCGGTGTGAATTGTCCCTCAAGTCCACTCAGTTTTGACAATAGCTTCAAAAACAATCCCGCTCACCCCCGTGGCAGAGTGGTTTGCGTAACGCCAAATACAGATCTCGCACAGTGCTTCTTCGTTCTTTCCTATTTTGCAGTGGTAAAAAAGCCGTTAAAAATTGTCTGTTGATACGGGGAATTTTATACTATATTTTGTGTAGTGTTAATGAAAAAAGATTGTGTAAAAATGGCCTGACGCGAGATTGGTATAAACGGTAGCTGTATGATCAAATTAGATACTGTTTCGGTCGAACTTTCACACTGGCGTACTCTGACGGCCTATTCAAACCAAACCATTTTGTTTCTTTGACCGAAGTCACTAGAAGCTCAATGCCGTGCGCTCATTATACTCACCTTGTTCCATTCTTTGGATGATTGTAGTGGACAATGAACGCAAATCATAAATCAAGAACTATTACAGCCTGTTCCAGGAAACTGGCTTCAAATTTATTTTTCGTTATTAAAGAATCTTCCAAAGTCTTCATTACCTATTTTCGTAAAGGGTTTCCCAACAGTAACATCTCGTCGGCCATTTCGATACCATGTCGATATGTTCTTCATATCAAACTTTACAAGTACACTGACGATTCTCCTGATGTAATGTGAGCACCACATTACCAGAGCGCCTGTCAGTTGTTCCGCAACACTCCACCCTTACCGGGCCGCTTCTGGCAGGAAAAACCCAAATAAACAACTAAATAGGCTCGTTAGTCCTGGGTTCCCATCCCGTTCCTCACCAGAGCGCTCGGAACCAAAGAATCAATCACAGGCAAGAACTTACTGAATAAATGTTGCAGGGTGATTGCTGAAAACTCGCAGAAATGGGCTTTATACATTTATTTACAATTTAACAAAACAATGCTCGGATTCTTCCAATAATTCTCTAATTTACATTCTTTACATTCCTCTAACTTGAGCCCCACGGCAGAACTGCCAAGTGGAAGCTAAGCATCGGCAGAACTGCCTCGGGATGCTTTTTCTAATGGGAGGCCACTGGAGCCCGAGCCCTTCTGCTATCCAGTTTCTAAACACACACTGTCCTGTCCTCTGTCCGAGTCCATATTTATACTTCCTCCCTCGTCGCATGGGGGAGGGCTGAAAGTTCGAATCTTATTGGCTCTTTTAAACTACACAGAACCATGGAAGAAACCCAAGCATACAGAGTTATACACAAAACACAAAAAGAAATAAAAAACAAATACTGTTTGTAACACAGTGTAGAACAGAAGAATATGTTAGAGTAACAGTTCGGCGGAAACCAGATCCAATGCGACGTAGCGGAACGCCAGAGAGAAATAAAAGAAGACAAAAGAAAGAAAAATGTCAAAGAGAAAGGAAAGAGGACAAAGACAAAAGAGAACAGAGAAATAGAGGGCAAAAAGTAAGGAAAGATGACAAAGAAGAAAAGGGGACTAGGAGAACCAAGAGAGGAAAAATAATAGACAAAAATGAAATACGACAAAGAAAGACAGGAAATCATCAAGAAGAAAAAGATGCTCCAGAGAGATAAAAGAAAAAGAGTGAGAGAAGAAAATAATGGAAAGGAGACAAGATAAGGAAATGAAGGAAGACAAAGAGACAGGTAAAGAGAGGAAGAGGATAAAAATGAAGACAGGAAGGCAGAGAGAAAAAAGAAGATAATCTAATAGAGAAAGAAGCGAAGAAAGAGGTGGAATCTTAGTGACTACCAAACCGAACTCCACCTGAAAACATTTTGTTCACCTTTGAGCTCCCCGCACCAAATTCTCTGGCAATTCCGCACTGATAAAGGGGAAATAATGACTTCTTCACACCCCTATTGGCTTCTGTCACTTCGAAGCTGTTGACGTAATTATACCCTGTTTTGAAGCTCTTCAAATCACGTCATAAGCAGCACGTCACATAACGTACGCTTCCTCTACAAACAGACGAGTGCACGTAATATAGAATATCGACCTCATCGGGCAGCTGATCAATACTGGCTTGTAACACCTCGTTTCAGCACCTTGCTCCTCCAAATACAGTTTTCATTGATTGATTGCCGACTTCCATGGAGACGACGGTGGATTTGTTTTTTCGTGTCCTGAATGTGTCAAAAAAGTCTGATGCAGTTTTGAGGATGTTCTATCTCCTTCTCTCCCTTCACCCTTTCTGTCCTTCAAATCATGACAGCTTGTATCGTGCTACAGGCAAGCTAAACGAGCTGTGGTTTCACAAATTGGACAGACCGCGACTGATTCTGTGCGATTGAGGTGGTCGTCTTGATTTATGAGGGCGCATTGCATGTTGGGAATGGATTTGAAGTCAGCCAGGCAACTAAAAAAAGTGGAATTTTCATTTCAGAAGCCGCCATGTTTGATGTGTTTAACAAACTCAACTCTCTGAGAGTTATTTTAATTGGTGAAAAACAGATGCCGCTCGGAAATATTTTTAATTTCAGTAAGAATTCACATTGCCTTGTATTCCGTTATTCTGGAAATATTCATACTGAAATATCATTACAATCTAGTTTCTTAACACCAAGAAAACATTAGGCATTTTATAGAATACTAGCTGATTACCCGGCGTTATTTATCCCAATCTTGTATTAGACAGGAAAATAATGAGTTCTAACTATAGTGTAAAATGTAACTAATTTTAGATGTAATCGTGAATGTCACCAGTTAGCTTAGCGACTCCGAAAACTATGGATTCGACACTAATCTAGGTCATTTGTGGAATTTTATTTTTCACCCCCTCTCACCCCCATGCCGATAGGTGATGAACTTGAAGTTGAACCTCATTGGGAGTGTCACGTAAAGTATGGATCCCATTCGCAACACAGCCTGAATGTTAGACAACCCGAGAAACACTATCGTTGTGCGGATTGCATAAAGTCACGGATGTCTGTTTGTACGGAATTTAATATCGGTGGTTCTCGATTATTTTTACAAGTCACCCCTTCCCACCCCACCAGTAGGGGTGCGAAGGTTGTCTTACCCCAAAATATTGTTTCCAGATTGCAAGTGATACGTGTACCAAGTTTGGTTGAAATTTCTCCAGGCGTTCGAGAGTTATGCCGGAACAAACAAATACACACACCCACACACACACATACATCCATTTTTATATGTATAGAAGATTAAAAATATGCTACATTATAGAGCCGTATGTGGCATATATTCTTACTCTACTAAATTTTAACCTTCTTTTAACTTTCAGGTAGCCGGCTGAGTTGCCGAGTACGTACACTCACCGGCAATAAAAGTGAAACAGATCCTGAAATACTCGCTTCCCAGCAAGGCGTTATGTGTGTTGCCTAACTCTACGGCAATAAGTGGATCTTAATAGCATATTTTCAATGGCAACTTCTACCACCACCGTAGATTTAGGCATCACGCATAACGCCTTGCATGGAAGCATATATTTCAGGATATAACTGACCAATTTAATTGCCAGTGGCTGTACGTCGTATGAGAAAAATAGGACGTAACTTCAACAATGCGGATTTCAGTTTTTGTTTAAATGAACTCCTCTGACGAGCTATATTTGGAGTCAGATCGATAAATCACCATTTCTAATCCTTAGCAGTAAGCTGGAGTCACGTAATCTCAAATTACTGATTCTTTTTAAGAGTCAGACATATTCCTAAGAATACATTTTTCCTCTCTCCACTAAATTTGATGTTACGTCCCTCTGGTTCTCACACGAGTGGTCCACTTTTCGATCTCGCCACTGAAGTTCCCCTTCCCGGCCGGGCATGGATGTTCTTTGTTGATTGATTGATTTGATTTATTTTGCTTCGCTTTTCTACCACTTTTGGCTAATCGCGAAGATGAGGAGTGGTAATGAAAAATAATAAAAATTGGGGGGAAACCCCCCGGAAAGTGCCCGCCTCCACTTACATACTTTCAGGGTTATGCGCTTTATCCTGGTACCTAAAAACTTTAAATCAGGGTGTCTTTTTGTCGAATAATGGTTCCCCCATTTGTGTTGCCCTTTGTTGTTCCATTTTGAGCTATACATTTTCTGTTAGAATACCTTTCCTGTTCTGGTTTCCAGGACTGGCTAGGTTTACAGTTTATTTGTAAATATTCTATGGTCTTTATACATACGTGTATTCACATATTTCTATATACCGGGTGACCAGAATTAAAGTTACCCAACTCAGAGACCTCTGTAGCCTGTTTGAGGCATCGTAGAATTCTGAAATTTGGTGAATCCACTATGCACACCATGGGGAAGAGGATGGCGATAAGAATAGTTCAATTTTCCGCCACCAGCTTAAAATGTGGCGCTGTATTTCCATGATGGGTTGTAATAATGACGTAAACTGCTCCAATTGGTTATGTATTTGCCTTTACCTTGCAATCTTGCAATAAACGAGAGATTATTTTCTCGCAACTTCCAGCCACTAACAAATGTCTTTGTATAGAGCCCGGAAGTTTGGCAAAATGCCTCTTTTTATCTACTGCATATATTGATAAAATTTTTCAGGATATACGATTTTTATGTTGTTTCGAATGTTTTAGAAGCCTTTTCATTTTGCCTATTTTGCCTATTTGGGACCCCACTGCCTATTTTTAATTATAATGCCTTTTTTTTGCCTTTTTCAACGAAATTTGACCATTTTTTAAAAAAAAATGTGTAGCCTATATAAATTATTTTTCTCCCAAAAAAACGTTGTTGGCATTTATTTTTCTTCCATTTATTATGTGAATAATTTTCGCCTTATTATTGAACTCATGCATGTTTCAACATTGCTGAAGGAGAAAAGTGTGAGAAAAATGTATTTCATGCCCAGTTAGGATATTGCCTTTCGGTTAACATTTCCTTGTGCATGATTGACTGCTGAAGTGGACAGGTTGATTTCGAACACAAAGAAGATATTTCTGAAATCTACCTCTCGAACCCGAAAATTTAAGGAAGTTGCATCTAAGCTTAGTTTACCTCCGCAACTAGTCTTGACCAGATGGGAAGCCTGGATATCAGCAGCTATATACTATTATTATGCTAACAACCTTGAAAAAATCAGTGAGGTGATAGATGCTCTTCCAGAAAATGAAGCGGCTTCAATTCATGAAGTGAAAAAACTCCTGTGCTATTGAAGTTTATTTTTGCACATTATGGTTCATTGCCAGAGACAATTACAATTATATCATCCATGAAAATCTACGAGGAATCTATGCAGCAGATGATGGAAGTGCTAGGAGAAAAGGGGTGAGCTGTTGCGGAAAAGTGCAAACGGGTAGTGAGTGTAAATGAGGACTTGAAACAATTTAAACAATTTGTGATATTCTAAAAGGTGAAAATGCTGTTACCAAAATGAGTCCAGCTACATTAGCTTGTTTTATGTATGCTCCAATAACTTCTGTCGAAGTAGAAAGGTCATTTTCTATTATGAAAAACATTCTCTCTGACAGTCTACTATCAATTGAGAACTTTAAAAAACACCTTGTAGTTATGTGCAATCAAGACGGAGAAAATTGAAATGCTCTTCCCAATGTAGATTTTAATATGTTGCCAGAAATTATAGATAAAAGTAAGCGACTTCCAAATGTGCCTTTTTTCGGTTTATTTTGCCTTTTTTTCATTTTTAGTGCCTATCTTCCACATTATAAATGCCTTTTTGCCTGCCTATTTTAACGAAAATAAATGCCTGAACTTCCGGGCTCTAGTAATTAATAACTCAGCTAAATCACTTAACGTACAACCCCTCATGGAAGTACAGCGCCACATTTCAACCTGATGGCGGAAAATGGAATTATTTTTTATCGCCATCCTCTTCCCCATTGTCTGCATAGAGGATTCACCAAATTTTAGAGTTCTACGATGCCTCAAACAGGTTACAAAGGGCTCTGAGTTGGGTAACTTTAATTCTGGCCACCCAGTATATTGGTGTTAATGTGTGATGATGATATGATGAAGCCGATGAAGGGACAACCACAAAGAACACCCATGACCAGGCCGAGATTCGAACCCGGGACCTCTGACGTCGAAGCGCGTTGTGATACGGGTCACTCCGCCACGGAGGCCGACGTATGTTCTTTGTGAGTGTCCCTTCATCAATTTCATCCATTCAATCATCCTCATCGTCGCCATTAGTCAAAAGAAATAGAGAAAGCGTCGTGTATATACTCATGCTCCCAATTCCTTCATCAATACAGACAATAAACTTTATTGTATTTGCATATGTAAATCATAAAATCAGATTCAAATCAGTTCTCGTTTGTACACAACCCGAGCGCACGTTCCTTCAAGTGATGCCATCCCAACATTTCCTTTTGGCGCCGGTCCATTTCGCATTCACAAAGAAGAGGAGTCTAGATTGCTAAACGACTCCTTTCCTCATGAATCTCTAATTTGGAAGGACATGCAAGCGAGAAAGTTGGCACTCACTGGAGGGTTCTTTTCGAGCGTGGTTGATGGGGGAGGGGGCTAGTTCCTTCCTCCGGCTGCTATTCTGGTTAAATATATTTCAGCTGATGTCTCTGTCCGCCCTCTTCTCGATGAGAGCCTGCCTTGCGATGTCAGGAGTGACCTGAACATATGTCAACTGGAGTCTTCCATATTTCAAACCGTGAAGGGAAAAGTTGCAGAAGATGTCCTTCATATTTCATGCCACCTACTCAAAGGCGACCTTGTGGATGTTATTTTATCGATTACTATAACGTACTGAGAATAGATCTTTCTTATTAATATTTTTTTACGTCACTCTCTTTCCCTCATAGGCTAGTCGCAACTGTGAGGGCAATGGTGTTACTTAGCCTATACATTGGCCTTACGATTTTTAACAATTTAGTTACGCGGTACGCTCCATGGTAAAAGAAAAAATACTATACTGATCTCAGGTCCAACTGACGGTTGACCTACTTTTGGTTACATGGCTCTATCTGTCCACCAATCGTCTTTGGGGCTGTGTACCTCGATGAGTGTCAACAACCTCAGTTGCGAAGTAACAGCTGTAGAACTAATAGGTTCCCAGCCCAATTGAAATTGCGAACGTTATAATCAGCACAATCCTTTGTTTATAGAACCGACTTCCGTAGCGGAGTTATCACAGCGCGCTATGACGCCAGGTGTCCCAGGTTCGAATCCCGGCCTGGGCATGGACGTTCTTTGTGGATGTCCCTTCATCCACTTCATCACTCATCCTCATCTTCGCGATTAACCAAAAGTGGTAGAAAAGCGAAATAAAATAAAGCATATCAGTGAAACGTTGGTTGATATGTGATATTACCCGGTGGAGCCACATTGCACAGTGGTTCGAATCCAAGTTTAAATTAAGGTCCATTCCAGATTAGTCTTACCTATGTGCATGAAGCGAATTGATTGATTTGGTTTATTTTACTTCACATTCCCGCCACTTTTTGCTAATGGCGAAGATGAGGATGAGTGATGATATGATGAAATTGATGAAGGGCCCACTCACAAAGAACACCAATGCTCAAGCCGGGATTCGAACCCGAGATCTCTGGCGTCGGCTTAAAGTGGACTTGAAATTAAAGTCAAACTTAATAAACTACAGACAAATCTGATTACAACGAATCCATAGGAATTCAGATAATTTGTTCACTACATCTGAAGTTCACTAATACCGAAACGCCTTCCCTTAATTTGAATTTGTATTAGTAGTGACAGAAGAAACAAAGAAACCTGAAGCAGAAGCATTTTGATAGACACAGAGTGTATTAAAGAAACAAAATATCAAATACAGTACAGTATCACACATAAAACACGTGTTCCTTCATCAGCAGATGTAGCAATCCCCTCCGTACCATTTGAATCTATACGTGTTACCAAAACTTCAGGTCTTCAAGTTATCATAAAAATGTTTGAAGTACTGAACTGTACTTATGACACTGGCAATGAAACTATTTATGGGCATTTGGTTTTTGTGTTTAGAAAAACCGAAGCTGAGGGTTTACTATAAACTAAATTTATAATTGGTGGATATAGTTATTTATGTTCACTAAAGACACATGTTCACTACATTCAGAATAGATTTAACCAATGAGAATAATTCATAGCATTATTAATTTCCATTTGAATCTGATTTCATTGCACCTAATTTTATCTTTCTAGCATCCGTTATTGTACGTCGTTTTTTTATATCTTGGATTAATCGCGACGACGGGATGAGTGATGAAATGATGATTAGACAAATACAGGTTTCGAGCTTGGGACATCTGGCTTCGTAGCCCCTTACCCTGACCATTTCGTCACGTAAGTTGGCACAATACTTCCTGGTTGTAACTGATTTTTTTCTAGTAACGTCTTCATAACCCCCGGCTCCCGAAATAGTTTTCCATCAATTGACTGATTGATTTGCTTTATTTTACTTCGCTTTTCTGTCACTTTTGGCTAATCGCGAAGATAGGATGAGTGATGATATGATGAAATTAATGACGGGACACTCACAAAGAAAACCCAAGTCCAGCCCAGAGATAACCACTTTGCCACGGAGGACGACTGCCTTTCCATCAATGTCGAAGTTCGGATAAATGATCTCTTGAGGATTCGCTTTCCCTTTTTTCAATTGGAAGATCACTGTTGTCGACCATGTTTTTGTTAATATCGTGTATATTCGGTGACACGATCTTCGTCAATGTTCCAGAAAACCACTTAGAAGTGAGGAGGGAACGGTCAAACGAAGTCACAAACAGACAACGCGATCTCCTTCCGTTCTCCATAAAATCTTGGAGAGAGAGCAAGGTTATGATAATTACGTGACCAGTCTTGTCGCTTGCATGTGCGACCATTCCCACGAAATTATACATCTTGACAATTTACGTCAAGGCCTTGCGAGTTCTCTGAAGATATGTGAAGATTCCCTTGCACGCATTACTCTGCTCATGTAGCTCATCTTCACGAGAGTTCATGTTCTAACATGTGGGAAATCCGCTGAAAGCAGGAAAAAACTATCATAATGGATAAGTGAGCGAAAGAGAGGAAGTTATAGGCAGAGAGGGAGAAACAGGTGATTCCTTAAAGTTGCAGAACGTATTGTGCCTAACGTTCAGTAGTAATATCACAAAATCCGTTATAACCTTCTAATAAATAGCTTATTAATTTATTATTATTATTTTGCAAAGTGCGAAAACTTTTGTTTATGTTCAGTGCAGGATAAAATGGTCATCCTAGGAATATAATTTTATGTGTGTTTAGACCAATAAAAACACCAATTTTAATATCGTAGTTGTACTAAATACTCTAACGTTCCTGGGGCCTCCCCGATGGCGCAGTGGTAGCGTCGTCACCTTGTAATCAAGGGATTCCGGGTCCGATACCCGCTGGAGACACATAGTGGTTCGGAGCCCACTTTAAACTGTAGGTCCAGTCCCAATTAGTCTTACTCTGCATAAAGTGGACTTAAAACACCAATTCGAATTCGATTCGATTCTAACGTTCCTGTTTAAATAGAGAGATTTTATCCCATAATCTCTCATCGTTAATGCCATAGAGAAAAAAACTGGAAGCGATTAAAGCTTACGAATTTTTTTTACCATCGCAGGGATTTGAACATTACTACCATTGGCGTGGGAATCCGGTACAATATCCTTTACCAAATGCTCTCATTACTTCTGCAGTCATGGTTATAAGCGAACAACGGAATCGTCTTACGCGGTTTCTTAAGCCTATTAAACATTTAGAAATATCTAGAAACAGCGAAAGGAAATGGCACAAAAAAACACGTAAATGTGAATCCTAATGAGATGTAATTGTTTAGAATTTTGGAATATCACAGCGATTTTTTTAAAGAAGAGGAAATTTTGAAAACGATTTTGCTGGCGCCAGCCAACTTCCAGCCAATTTTAAAGCCAGCTTTTATAAAGTTGTGACAAGTGGATTAACGTACGCAGTGAACGTAGACGTGAAGTAACTTGTTGAAATATAATTGTGTGTGTACCTTCTATCCATATTACCACTAGAATTGGATTGGATTGGATTGATTTGGTGTTTTAAGTCCACTCTATGCACAGGAAGGCTAATCGGGACTGGACCTACAGTTTAAAGTGGGATCCGAACCACTTGTGCCTCCACCGGGTATCGAACCCGGGACCCCTTGATTACAAGGCAACGACGCTACCACTGCGCCATCGGGGAGGCCTATTACCACTAGAAATTAGTCTCTCAGTTATATCGTAAGAGGCTACTATTTCCATGTTATGAAACTTGAATAAGTCCTGTATATGTTTTTATGATTATTAAATATTTTTTTAGTATTGAAATAGTAAACATTTTACTCGAAACTCAAATTTTCTCATAAAAACCATTTTACAGCTAATTTAACCTTTATATCATCCTACAGGCAACACAATTTCTAGACACCCCATGTGCGATAACTTTCTGGCGGAGACAGTATTTTATGGATACAGCATCCGCAATTGATAAGCATATAGTGTAAATACTATATATTAGGAATTTACACACTTTATCAAAGGTATCCCTGCCTGAGCGTGGCTTTGCTATGCATGTGTCCCTTCCATCAGTTTCAACATACCATCACTCATTCTCATCTTCTTGATTAGCCAAAGGTGAAGAAAAGCGAATTAAAATAAACTAAATCAATCAGTCAAATTTACCGAAGGTTTCGCCACCCCCTCCCTTACCTCCCCCGGAATTGCCACGCCCTTGGATTTATATATTTTCAATTTTTTTCACCAAATAATCCAGCCGCTTTAACACAATACTTTTTACATGGTTATTCATTCATCTATTTTTTGCTATTATAACAACAGGCTACCTTATCCCGAAGGCGTAGTGCGGATCTCGAATTCGAGACCCGGAGGAGACACATGGGGCTTCGGATTCCACTTTTAAACTGTAGGCCCAGTCCCGATTATCCTATCTGTGCCTAGAGCGAACTTCAAATTCCGAAAGCTTGTACTTCCTTTGTTCTTTACTTTACGTCATAAATGAAACTGATGAAAACAGGAAGAACGTAAGGACGATGTTCACCAGAATGTAAAGGAACAAAAATCGCACATAAAACGTAGAAGATAGCCTGTGTTGAATTCGTCCAATTAACTTAAAACCCTTATCAGGCGTGCCCAGCGCCACGAAGTCGTATTGTCACAAAAAGCTCTCTATGAAAGCTCTTTGCAGCTTCCAGACCACATTACGTCCGAATAATCAAGGTATCAGAGGAAAGAGTTCAGGGGAGATGGAGATTTGATCGTTCTGTCCCGGAAGTAGATACAGTGAGTGAGTGCACAACATTTATCTCAAACTCTGATCCTTTGTCCAGTTAATATGCATAAATTTCATATGAATAAATACTACAAAATAATACAAAATGTGTTAATTGTTAGAAATATGCGTAATTTATGCACACATTAAAGTGCATAAACAGCAAACGATGCATTTTTGGTCATCAAAATGCACAGAAATACATCAAAACGGTATTTTATCAGCTGCTGTTGCATATGATCAATACTATCAGGCCACGATAACTTCAAGGACACCAAAATTTTACGTTTGTGTCAAGTGATGCACCAAAATGCATCAACCTAGATTTGATGCATTTCGAGCGCTGTAATATATGTAAGAATAATGATTAATTGTACACAATGGGTCCCGGGTTCGATACTCGGTGGATGCAAATTGCGCAGTTGTTCGAATCCCACTTTAAACTGTAGGTCCAGTCCCGATTAGCCTATTAAGCGTAAAATGCATAAAATGACCTTTAAAATAACAATTCAGTTCAGTTCAATAATGATTAATTGATCTAGTCATAGTTAAATAGTAAAAACAAATGCTTCGTCAAAAGAATAGAAGGGAGAGAGAGAAAAACAGTAGATGAAATGAAGAAGTAAAGAGGACAATGGAGATAGAGTAAGATAAAAGAGAGGATATATAAGAGAGAAAGGAAAAAACAATGAAGATAGAGAGAGGGGAAAAGGAGATGAAATAAAGAAAAGGAATAGATAGAGGGAAATAAAGAAATGAAAGAAAGAGATAGAGGGAGAGAAAGAAACAGAAGATGAGAGAAAGGATGTAGCAAGACAATAACAGAGATAGAGAGAGAGAAAAGAAGAGAAGATGAAAGAGAGGAAGAAGAAAGACAATAACAGAAATAGAGGGAGGGAAACAAAAAAGAAGAATAAAGAATGTAAGAAGAAAGACAACAATAGAGGTAGAGGTAGAGAAAGAAACAGAAGATGAAAGAGAGGAAGAAGCAAGACAGCAATAGGGATAGATGGAGAAAAAGAAACACAAGATGAAAGGAGGAAGAAAAAGAAAGGAAAAGAAAAATAGAGAAACTTAGTAGCCATTATAATATTTGCTCCACCCGTGAGCTCTCCCAACACCAATGCGTTCAACAGCATTTTTTCCAATCTGAGCCACAAGCCCGCAGCAGCTTAGGTTTAAGACGAAATTATTATCCGAAGTTCAGATTTCATATATATATATACACACACACATAGTTTAAACCGCAAGCAGACATCACATTTCATCTCGTTTACCTGCGAGGGACGTCGGAAACTCGTGGAGTGCACTTGGATGAAAAATACTGTTTCTTTCCGGTAGATGAAGCTCCAGGCAGTGATATGATTCCTCCCCCTTCTCGGAATTACCTTCTGAGGATTGGGTTTCTTTACCAAGAGGAGATTTCATCCACAACGAGATAGGTTTGCTTCAACCTTCTGAAAGCTGACGAGTTACTGCTATGTGCTGCGGTGCATCCACTTGTAGTTCTACCGGGTGTTCCAGAAGTCTTTCCCTGATTACAAACTTTATTCATATCCGCTATATGCAAGGTAGAGATGTGAAAGTGGTGCCAAAATGTTGGAACTAACCAAGTTTTTTTTGTTGCAGGTTTGAGTAACGTGGCTGTAGTATAGCAGTGTCAGTGCCCAGAAAACCGGAAATGTTCACAAATCAGGAAAAAGCTCAGCGTGTCCTCTGGTATCACGAGACCCGGTCACCAATAACAGTGCATAGGAACTTTCAAATGTACAGAATTCTTTCGCCTAGAATATCTGCCATCAATAAGTTGGTATTTAAAAAATGGAATTTATCTTCATTCCCAAATCTTGTCAAGTCCAAGAAACATTGTATGGAAAGATGCCACCCGATGTCAAGAGTATTAATTCCGGATTCCTTGGCACTGACACTGCTACACTACAGCCACATTACTGAAACCTGCAACAAATAAACTTGGTTAGTTTTCCAACATTTTGGCACCACTTTCACATCTCTACATTGCATATAGCGGATATGAATAAAGTTTGTAATCAGGGAAAGACTTCTGGGACACCCGGTATATTGCGAGTATTAATGCGCGTTGTTTGTATGTACAGTATTGTCGTGTAGTTGCTTAAAGGCAGTAGACGTTTGTAGTACAATAAACTTTGTAATCGATACAAAATTGTGTGTATGTACAGTTTGGGAAACACATAAAGATTCACCCGTACCCCACCATTTCGAGTATACTAGGTCTGCATAGGCCATTGAATACAGGATGATTCAAAATAATGATACTAAGAAAAGCCTTAGCAACTTCGAAATACATTTAAAAGCAGACCTAAAATTCAACGCACTTTCAATTCAACATTTCAAATTGTGTAATTAATTGATACTTCTATTATTGGAAATGAATCCTTATTTCGATTAATCGCCTTTAGAAAACCGTCTTGTTCTGCAGAACAAACTACAGCTTGCAGATGACATTTCGAAAGGACTGTAATTCAACCTACACGTCTATCAATATACACTGTATAAAAAAAATCTTATTACTAAATTCGTTGACCCTGTACAATAGTTGTTTTGTTTTAAGTCCACCTTATGCACAGATAGGCTAGTCGGGACTCGACCTACAGTTTAAAGGGGATACGAACCACTATGTGCCTTCGCCGAGTATCGAATTCTTGACCCCTTGATTACAAAGCGAAGACGTTACCACTACGTCTTCGGCAGGTCATGACGTGCAATAGTAATAATTGGAAATTGAAATAATCCGTTTAATGTACGGTATTGATGCGAAATACTCCTATGAAGAACAATACAACGAATTAGGAGGTTTGTACAGTCATGGAAAAAAGTTCTTCCCCATAAGGCTTTAATAGGAGCAAGTAATGCAGGAGGGTAGGCAACACATATTGCACCCTTCGATGATCGGGTGATTTTGCCTGTCTTAACACCGAGAAATGTGTTCCACGCGAAGGTCAACATGACAGGAAAACAAAGAGGGTCACGTGACTATTGGTTACGTGGAGTGTTGTGCTTCTCCACGTCCCCAGTTCTTCATCCACATTGCAGAAAAAGTAGAGCTGCATGCAATATACGAAAATAGGTTGTTTTCAACTACACGCTTAATTATGATTTTCCCAATTGTAAATCTATCAGACGTGTCTCCCGATTTAGTCGGGACAGTCTTTTACTTTGAATTCCTGTTTGTCATAGGCGTAACTTGACGGGAGCAGAAAGGGCATTTGTAACCCCCCCCCCAAAAAAAAATCAGGTTTCTTAAAGCTGCTAAAACAGGAATTAAATACTATAATTTGACGCGTCCAAAAAAAGTATTATATTGAAAGATTTTTCCCAAATACGTAGATAGAAATTTAATATTTTGAAGTGTCTCAGATTTGTTTATTGTCACAACTTAGTGTGTTACAGGTCTACTACAAAAGTGGAATTTCGTAACAGAAATATGAACCCACTCCTTTTATTTCGTAGCCGATTTCATCTTGAAACTGAAATTAAGAATATTAGTTAATAATGTCATTGGTAAACAATAAAAAAATGTGTTAGACCTAATTCTTTAATACCTTATCATAATCTTTATCGCAAGTTGAAATTTTGTTGTAAGTCCACTGTATGCAAAAAAAAAAAAGGTAAAGTTCTCACCTGTGCTTGGCGCTACGCCATGAAGGCGTATAGGGGGTGTGGGGGTAACGCCCCACACTTTCTTGATTCGTTCGTGAGTGGGGGTGATGTGATCAGCATCACGCCCCTGACCGCCTTTACCACCAGGGTTTCCCCCAGGTACCCATGTCATTCGACGCTGGGTGGGCGCTGGGGCCGCTTCCAACGTTAGAAAAGTTCCCGGGCTTGAACCGGCCGGGAATCGAACCCGGGACCTATAGCAATGTAAGTCAGACGCGTTACCGACTGAGTCACCGGCACAGATAGACTAATCTGAAGTGCATACAGTTTAAAGTGGGATCCGAACCACTATGTGCGATCACCTGGTATCGTACCCCAGACCCCTTGATTACAAGGCCTTACCACTACGCCATCAGTGAGGCGCACACAATCTTTGTATTTTGACCTTTTTAAACCTATATGTATCATATAAGAGGTTGTTTAACGTTGCTATGCCTCTATGGATTATATTTAGCCAGTATTCGAGCACATAGCGTCAGGTTTCATAGAATATAAGCTTCTCTTCCATGTTTATGGTTTCCTGTCTGCAGTAGAAAAACTGGCAGGTTCCCATAGCTTTTCTTTCAATAGTCTTCCAATGGTTGCATATCATATCACTCAAATTTGATTCATTCGTTTCGAACACAATCCCCGATGGCGCAGTGGGATCGTGGGCGCCTTGTAATTAAGGGATCCCGGGTTCGATACTCGGTGGAGGAACATAGTGGTTCGGATCCCCCTTTAAATTATAGGTCCATTCACGATTAGCCTAACAGGACATAAAGTGGACTTAAGACACCAAATCAAGCAACTAACACAATCCCGTTATTGTCCAGATTATCGAATCCAGAACCTCGTCGCGAATAACATAAGCAGGAAGACAACGTGAAATAACCGAACAGAAACAGAACCTAAAACCTACATCGGATAGATTGGATTAAGTCGACGATACAGCACGGGTTCTGAAATGAAAAAGAATACGAAAGTTGAAGGACCTCTATACGCACCCACTTTTCCTCCACTCAATGGGGAAGATATCCTTCTAGCTGAGAAGCCTTTACGTAGGAGTGCCCTGAGGGAACTTCAAGGCCACGACGATAAAGTGTTTATTCTACGTGCAATGACGGGACCAAAACATACGGCAGATAGCTGTGTTCCTCCTTATTTCGTACGCCATTGATAACTGGAACACGTGACCTCGTCTTTGGTAGAGCAGAAGCCTGCTTGCTTGCCACCACCCTTTACTTCAGTGACCTTCGCCCGTAGTCAGCAAGAGTGAATGACTCACCATATACTTGTCTGTGAGGCTACACAAGAATAGATATTTCGTTAGTGGCTGTAAGTATTGTTTCATCTGCAGTTATATCAGTTACCATTTCAATAGTTTCCTTCCTAATGGTTACTTTAGTGATAAACATGTAAATTAGTTCTCGAGAGTGAACGTTTTATCTATTTGAACGGGGGATTTTTATACAGCCTGCATGTATTATTTTTTCCTGAAACAAGAAGAAATTCGAAGACGCAAAAAGAGTTGTATAAGAGTAGTTAACAAAAGGAAAAAAGAAGAAGAAATCGAAAATGTAAATGCTGAAATAAATTATGGTAGAGATCGAGTGAATAACATTTTGTCATGGGGCCTCCTCGATTTCGTAGTGATAACGTCGTCGCCTTGTAATCAGTGGATCCCGGGTTTGATACACGGTGGATGCACATAGTGGTTAGTATCCCACTTTAAACTGAAGGTCGAGTCCAGATTAGCATATCTGTGCACCAAACCAAAACTAAGAAAGAAATTGTCACAGTGTAAGAAAATTTCATGTTCAACCACATACGAAACACAAGGGAATAATATATTGCAGTTTGGAGTTCACATCTGTAGCATCTAACCAGCACAATTATGAATCGCAACATATCGTATCAGATCCATTTTTATTATACATGTATGATAATATAAGAGAAGTAGAGGAAAGAGAAAACCAAGCGAAACACGGACGCCTTCTCCAGAATTTCAAATCTCGTTACATAAGGTTCTGGCAGGCACGTATCCAGAGGGGGGCTTAGGGGGCTCGAGCCCCCCCGAAAGTTTTAGGTTTACACTAGATAAAATGAGGTTTTTGGTTTCTTGTGGTGTGAAATAAAATAATGTTACAATCATTTAAGGAGAGAAATAATTATCGAGGCAAGACGGAGCATGTTCTTTAACCCTGTTATTGATAATAGCACGTATCCAAGATGGGGCACAGGGGGCTCGACCCTCTCCCAAGGAAATTTTTCAGTTTACGTTAGATAAAATTAGGTTTTTGGCTTCTTAAATAATGTGAAAATAATGTAAGGACAGAAATAATTATCGAGGCAAGACGAAGCATTTTTATACCCCTGTTATTGTTAATAGCACATATCCAAGGTGGGGATGAGATGGCTCGAGCCCCCCACCCACCTAAGGAAATTTTTAATTTACACTAGATAAAATTAGATTTTTGGCGTCTTGAACAATGTGAAGATAATAAATTTATAAACCTGAGATAAATAATTATCGAGACAAGACGGAGAGTGTTATATAACCTTATTATTGTCAATAGCACGTATCCAAGGTGGAAATCAGGAGGCACGAGCCCCCCTTCAGGATTTTTTCCTGTTTACACTAGATAAAATTAGGATTTTGGCTTCTTGAATAATGTGATGATAATTTGGGAAAATAATTATCGAGACAAGACGGAGAATGTTCTATAACCGTGTTATTGTTAATAGCACGTATCCAAAGTGAGGTTGAGGTGGCTCGAGGCCCACCAGGATTTTTTTTATATTACACTAGATAAAGTTAGGTTTTTGGCTTTTTGAATAATGTGATAATGATTTAAGGAGATAGACAATTATAGAGGCAAGACGGAGAATGTTCTATAACCCTGTTGTTGATAATATTGCACGTAAACTTTTCTTGCGCTTTCGGTGTTGTCGCAGCACACTTGAGGACTATGTAGAGACTTATCAGCATTTAGAACCTGCATAACAAAGGTAGCGCCACACGTAGGGCAATTCGTTGTAATTTCTAATCTCTGGAAGGCGGGAGACGGTACGTTCTTGAATGAGAGAAGGAGTCAATTACTGGCGATATTAACAAATCGTTTTATCTGTGGAACGTTCTAGAATATAATGAGGATATAAATACGCGGATTCAATTTTTCGGTTGATCTGTACAAAGAATCGGTTAATGAGATTTCAGAGGTAAGTGTGACAATTCATACAGTCGATTGGTGATCAGATCAGTCAGCGTCCTCTGGTTGCTTTATAAGATATAGTGATTCGAAAATGAAGACATTGACGACAGCAGAACTTCCGGGGCCTCAATGTAGTGCTAGTTCGGTTCGAGGGCCGAAGAGATCAAGGCCTGCCTCTCTCTCTCTCTCTCTCTCTCTCTCTCTCTCTCTCTCTCTCTCTCTCTCTAAAGTGAATATTTCAGAAGTACCGGATTTGTAGTGGTTTATTAAAACAGAAATAAGCTGCATTGATCAACTGAAAATCAAAGTTTTGAGTGGTGATTTAGTTTGCCAGAACTAAATTTCGTATATGCAGTCAGAGAATTTCATGGTATAAAAAAATACTTTTGTTTAAGCCTACTGGGTTCGAAACACATTCAAACACTTAACTACCATAAAGAGACAGCCGAAAATTTTATGAATGTCGAGAAGAGAAAGCAAGAAGATGTTGCATATGTAGACATTTTAGGCGGAAATTGCAGGCTCTACCGGAACCCAAATCAAGGCTCTATCAACTGAGCCATCCTTGACTTCAACCGATTTTTCGTTAAAATGTCTACATAGTAGCTACATGTCCTGTGTATATCAAGTCGTAAGGTGTTGCCTGTATAGTGAACAAGCACAGAAAATATAGGAGAGAGAAGAAAACTGAAGAGCATTCCCACCGGTTGAGGAGATTTTTTTTCTGTGGTCAACAAGAGCTACTACTTCGAGGTGACAATGACAGTGGCCTAATAAGGGAGATTTCACACCGTGTCGCCTGAAGATTAGGTTTGTGCGGCCTTTTGTGTCGCTACGGTGTGAAACGTTGCTGCTGATTGGCCCATTCCAATCGACATGTATCGCGTGTCCCTTCGGTCTGAAACCTTCCTAAGTCTTGAAAATGCAAGTCACAAGGATGGAAAATTAGGGCCTTGTTAAGGTTAGCTGTGAAGGCAGGCAGACGACAGCACCCTAAAGGATCATATCCAAAACTGCAGGAAGAACGCATCTTACTTCAATCTCCAATGCGGAATGATAAAACTTGTGGCGAGTTGATTTTAAAAAATGTGTCAGAGATAAAGAGAGGCGTGCCCAGGATTTTCGGAAGGTAGAGGGGTTACGCATACTATTTTTGGTGGTCAGTCCTGATTTTGCCATTTAAAAAAAAAAGGAATACTGGGTCAAATGGGGTTATGACCTCACCAACCCTCCCTTGGGTAGGTCACTGGAGATAAATAAGTAAGCATTTTGAGCATACTGGGAGACGAAACATTAGATGTGTTGGGAACGGAAGGGTTTTCACTGTGCATTAATTGTTTCGTGATCCACCTGTATTCGAGAAGACTTCCTTTGTTTCGTGCCGACATATGACAAGACAGCGGAAGCTGTGACAGGCATTTTTGATCACTTGTGAGTGCTAAGGCCTGAATCTGAACAATTTGGTGGGTTTCGGCTTTTATAAGAGCTGCAAACATGGAAGGACAAGCCACGTTAGTGGTGTTCAGGCTCGTCCAGTTCGCAGCCCACAATTTGAATCTCGCGTCGAGTGGATTGTTCATCCCGTGCATGTGTAACAGCTTCGTAAAAACACTCAAAGGCACCATAGAGGTTTTTTATGCCTGATGAGAAGAAATGGACAAACACTCATACTGAGGTGGTTCCGGCACACAATGTTAATGCATGGAAACAGAGGAGTCGAGTGGTAAAAAATGTTCCGATTTCACGTTCTGATTAAAATGACAGCCTTACAGTGGCGACGATTTAAGGGATAGTTGCTCCCCATTTTTTATTATCTTGCCTCAACATTATAGCCTCTAAATGTTAAGCCTTGTCTACCAAGAGAAAGTAAACTTTCCTTGCAACGCCCTCCGCATCCCCCCCCCGCCGTTTTGGAACCCAATTGCCACCATTGGTCTTGAACATACAATTGTGAGGTTCTTACTATACCCCTTAAAAAATGGTGTTGAGCCCCTCCCGAAAGGAATTCCTGGATACGTGCCTGGGTTCTGGGTTGGAGTCCCGAACAGGCATGACTTTCTTGTTCTTGCCCTTTTATCTGCTTCATTTCATCATAATTCATCGTTATGGTTTCCCTGCAGGGGAAGAATAATGACAATAATTGCCAATACAAAGCCAATGACAAACAGAACAACTCGATTACGGAGGTGCCAAGAAGAAACGAGTCTTGACAGTTTCTCCGTCTCTCGGTTTGTCGAATTGAAAATTGCTCTCCCGTTCTCGGTCTCGATTAGTTAAATATAGAAATCGAAAATGTATGTGAATGAATATACATGTATTTTATATATTCCGGTTTTGTAGGAGATTTCGTGAGAGATGAAATAAGTACTCTTCCATCGTATTTATTTTTATAATTTTTATTCCCTGTTCGATGATCGCGACGATAAGGACGAGTGACCATTACATGAAATTGATGACGAAATAGTCAAACACCCCCGACAAGGACGGTACTCAAACCCGGGAACTTTGGCGACGATATCGAATGTCAATCACTTAATGAGCTTGACCACCGAGCCTGCTTAATGTTGTTTCTGTCAGGTAATTCGTAATAATATCCCACATTCACTATCATTTGCTTCATAATTTATCTTATTGTTGTGATTAACCTGAATTCAAAGAATTAGTTGAAAGGCAAAAATGCAAGATTGAATGTCTCTGATGTTACTTCGTGCCGAATAATATGACGTGGTATTATGATATGAATTTATTAATCATATAATATGCCTATTCATTCCATTGATTGATCCCAATTGAGCACACAAAATATGGTATAATGTCCACTCCATGGAGGAGTGGTTAGCACAGCGCGCTACGATGCCATGGGTCCCTGGTTAGAATCTCGACTTGGGCGTGGGTGTCCTTGGTAAGTGTCCCTTCATCAATTTCATCATAGCATCACTCATCTTCATCGTCGCTATTTGCCAAAAGTGAAAGAATAGCAAATCTAAATAACAAACATCCAATCAAATCGAACATCTCTACCGATTTAATTCTATACGGTACCGAATTCCCACTTTATTACTGCATCTTAAGTCATTTTACAGCATCTCAATTGTTTTCCGATTCGAAAACATTTGGAATGTTGTTTTGTGCAGTTGATTGTGCATTGTTTCGTTGTTTGGATTGTTTAATTAACCTCGCATTAATTAGTTTTAGACCAATCGTGACGGGGGAAGCAAGAGCACAAAGAAAGCGAAAAAGACAAGGAAGAGACCACGGCTTTCTTTAAGGATAGCATCCCGTGAATACAACTCAAGTGACTGCAGAATATTATGAATAAAATTTATTTCGCTTTTTCCTTTTATTTCTGTTTCAGTTATTTTACTTCGCTTTTCTTCTACCACTCGCGTTACTCGTGTCGGTGAGGAAGAATTATAAACTCGTGAAATGGACGATGGTACAAAAAAATATATGCCTCTCCCACGGTTCGAAACTGTCAGTACAAAATATTGTCTTATTTTTAAAATTTACGGGCAAATGTGGTTTGTCACGTAGCAATTTTCGCTTATCTATTTCTCAAGGGGTTCCATTGCCTCTCTGATGTCGTAGTGGTAACGTCTTCGCCATGTAATGAAAGGCTTCCGAATTCAATACCAAATAGAGAGGCATTTGGTTCGGATCCCATTTTAATCTGTAGGTCCAGTGCATGAACTGGACTTAAACAATTAACGTGTGGCATGTGGTCTGTGATGAGAACCATCATTTCAGCGAATCTTCTTGACAATGACTCTAATATCACTCGAAAGAATAGTATTTACTTACGAGTAGCTCTTGTCAAGAAACCAGTTCCTGAAATTTTCTTCTGGAGGCATCGTAGCTCCCAGCTGTTTGTTGTGGCTGGGGCACGAGTCATGTGACTCATGCTATCAAAGCTCAATCCTTCCCGAGAACTCAGAATCACCAGGCAAACTTAAGCGAATATTTTGTTATTTGGGTTGCATAAACAACAGGCGTTACGAAATTCTACGTCCCGTGGCCCAGGTATTTTTTTCTAAGACTGTACACCTTGGTACGAAAATAGAGGTCCTGGGTTCGAAACTTCAAATGCTTATTGATAACTGTGTATGTACTTTAATTTTGTTTTGTCATAAAATTTGCCCTGTTCAGGGCGCCTCTGAACTAAATATATCAACGGTAGTTGGGTTGTGCCCAGACGCATCTTAAGCAGATCCTCGGATAGGAATTCCCGGAGCATCGATTGTCACCACTGAATTCGTACTGCTTGAAATGTCATGTAGTTCCTGTGCTTGCCGAATTTGGTTCGAAAGTGTCGCCGCGATGTCAAGACAGCCATTTTTCAAATGCCGTCACGCAAAATGCCTTCAGCCGCTTCGATGTCACAATCTTAAACGCGTAGCGGCACCATCGCCACTATTAGCGGTCACTTATGCATATATGCACGTAGGAAATTGAGGCGTTTCTTCATTTCCTTCCGTGATTGGTCGGTTACCGTACGGTCACATTAGATCCGGTTTCGGCTGAACTGTTATAGTACCATGTTCGACTAACAGACCTGCTGGTAAAGTTTGATGCAGAATACCGAAATTTATTTATTTATTTATTCTTTGCTCTTCTAACATCCAATTACAGAAGGCGTAGACTGCGTTTAGTTAATACAGTACAAAACATGGCAATATACGGGCCTACGAGATGTTACATTGGAAAACCTTTTGCTGATAATAGGAGCAAACCTTTCAAAGACACCAAAATATCAACTTCTATTCCACGTTGTACACCCTGAACTGCCTGCAGACTAACGAGGCTCTGGCGTCCGGACTCACAGCCAGGATATTCCTCTATGGGTTTTGTGTTATGTCCTGCCCACCAATTTCACCTTATGACCATTCATCCTCATCTTTGCGATTAGCCAAAAGAGGCAGAAAAGCGAAGTAGAAATATTTGAAAAATAATAAACTCGCAGTTATTCTCACAAATTGTTATGATTTTTTCTTCACACAACTCTTTTATATATATATATATATATATATATATATATATATATATATATATATATATATTTAAATATTTTATTGATTTATTTTCAAAGTTTACACCATTTGGAGCGCCGACCTCCGTGGCGGAGTGGTTAGCACAGCGCGCTACGATGCCAGGAGTGTCGGGTTCGAATCCCGGCATGGATGTTCTTTGCGAGTGCCCCTTCAACAATTTCTTCTTATCATCACTCATCCTCATCGTCGCTATTAGTTAAAAGTGGCAGACAAGCGACGCTAGATAACAACAATCAAACTCTTTGGAGCATTTCTGTGAAAACAGGACGTTAATAGGTGCCACCGTTGGCGATATATATCAAATCAAGAACTATCCAATATGGCGGACTTTTTTTTTCAAGATTGCAGCAGTCCTCGACTGAAAATTCCTTAAATGTGCTACGCCCTGGGGGGTACGTACATAAATGTTATTTATACCAGCTACAGATATCTTAATCTCAGGGGGATAGGTTCTTTATTCGAGAATTCCAAATAAGAAAGCGTTTTATAGCCAAGAGGATATAGTTAAATGCGGATCTATATTCTGAAAACTACACATTACAGAGAAAATATATAGCGAAGCTTGTATATACATTGAAATATTTATATATATATATATATATATATATATATATATATGCTGATTCCAAATTTACGTCGGTGATATTCTTCTTAATTGTATGTGAATAACTGAAAGGAAATCTTCTTCTTTCTTCTAGTAATTTGGGAAAAGGCTTCTTCTTCCTTCCTATATTTGATTTTGGAAAAGGCGTCTTCTTCTTTTCTTCCTTCTATTTTGGAAAATACTTCTTCTTCTTTCTATTTTTGGAAAGGACTTCTTCTTTCTATTTAGGAAAAGGCATCTTCTTCTTTTCTTCTTTCTAATTTTGGAGAAGGCTTATTCTTCTTTTCTTTCTTCTATTTTTGGAAAAGACTTCTTCTTCTTTCTATTTAGGAAAGGGCTTCTTCTTCTTTCTAATTTTGGAGAAGACTTCTTCTTCTATTTAGGAAAAGGCATCTTCTCCTTTTCTTCTTTCTAATTTTGGAGAAGGCTTATTCTTCTTTTCTTCTTTCTATTTAGGAAAAGGCTTCTTCTTTTCTTCTATCTAATTTTTGAGAAGGCTTATTCTTCTTTTCTTTCTTCTAATTTATTGTCTTTCCTTTTAAAGCATAATCTTATTCATTACATGTATGCGCTCGTTTTCCCCGCTTCTTTGGCATACGATACAAGCTATACTTATATAAAGAGTAGGGTCGACTAAACTGACAATAGCGCCACCTCCTATGTAACGACCAAAAGGGGAATAGCCCAGGATCGCTAACAGCAAGCGCTGCCTATGGCCCAGTGCGTCTAATAAGAAGCGCAACCGCAAGTGCTTCGGGGCGTCTAATTTGACCACAGCGCCACCGAGGGACGGACAAATACAAAAGCTGACGATATTCTCCTCGTCAGAGGTATTAAATCAAATTCTGATCACTAAGATCAGAATGGAGAGAGATACATTTCTGAATTCATTTGCTCACTTATTAACTTTCATAATTGTTTCATATACGAGCATATTCTTATTTATCTTAATTGGCTATATACAACATTTTATTCACTCCTTCTATAATTTTTATACTCTTCCTTTATGTATTTTGCATTTACTATAATATATATAATCACTCATCTCCTCTCCAAGTTTCTACAATGAACTCTGCTCTTCTTTATATGGCGTGCTGCCATCTGTCGTCGCTCTCGGGAAACATTTCTCCCTTGCGTTTTTCACTGTGTCGTCGGAACTGGCACGTGACAAATGGTATAACAATTAATCCTACCAAGTATTTTGCTTTTGTCAAAATGTGTAACAATGCTTTCATTATTACATACTTAGCCACTAGAATATTAGAAGTCAAACATGTACAGTCAGGGACACTTCTGGGTTGTAATGATTCTATTGAAAATTAATGGCAGCGGACACCCAGAAGTGTCCGTGACTGTACTGTTGCGAGGAATAACGTCTCACGCAGTTCTCTTGTATGTATAGTTTTATTTACACCACTGCCCTACTCCGGATATACATCTTTCCTTTACAGATCCAATAAGCATGCACTAAGTTGTCTTTTGCCCCATCACACAGAGAAATGCACTTATCAGGACTTCACTCGACGAGCGCACTATTTAGCATACCGCTAACCCGCCCCCGCTGTTTATCACGCAGAGGTCCCTAAACATACGGCGCCCACTCTCTGTGTCTTTCTATGCATCCATAAAAACTGCCTCAATCCATCGGGCCTTGTATCGGAGCATCTGAGAGCCGGCAACTTCCTGTCTATGTGAGAGACGTATCTGTGAGCCTGGGATTGTGAGATATGAGAGAGCGTAACAAGTCGGAACCGGTATTTATACCTCCGACAAATGACCCGCCCCCAAACCGGGCAAGGCCCTATAGTTACCTTTCAAACAGGGAAGCCGTTGGGGGAAAACAACCATTGGCTTCCCCGGCTACTGGGCAAAAGGCAACCTAGGCCAGATCATTTACAAAGAAATACACATTTACATACATATTTCCCTTTTTGCATCTGTGTGCGTAAGAACCGCACACCAACATCTTTGCCTACGAAAACAGATCGAACTGAATTTTGTTCTCTATATTGAGGTTACTAATAGAGGAGAAGGTCTAAATATGGGCGAAGGTTTAAATATGGGTTTTGGAGTTATCAGCGCTCCCGGGTGCTGCAGCCTGGCAGAGACTATTGGAACTGGTTATCTGTCAAGGACAAAGGTTGCGGCGCCAATTCGCAAGAGAAAGTGGTGGTTAGTTTCGGCCTTGGACGCTGTTTTAGAATTGCGAACTTCGAAAACGTTTTGCAGGTATGTTTTAACTCAGCGTTTTCTGAATTCTCATCTGCTTTGTATAGGTTATGATGTTAGCGGTACAAAAAACAAATGTGGGCTTTTATAATGCCATGATTTGTTTGTGAAATATGTACCACAGAGAGTGAAAATAAGTTCAAGAAGAAAAATAGCGTGATGGTCTAAATATGGGCTATGACATGAGGTCTAATGCTGAGATCACATTTCCAACAAATATTTGGATGTTTTTCTTAATTTAGATTTTCCCCATTCCGCGTGATTTTCAAAACAACAGATTATTCATAAATATGAATTTTATAATGTTTTAGCGATAAATGATTGTTTCTTTAAAATTTTAATTGCTTTTTCTGTAGTAGCCCATATTTAGACCACAATTTTGAAATACATCATTTTACCATTTTTTGGAAATTGCTTTTTTTAAAAAAAAATTGACACCTTCTGTACTTTAGCATGATATTACATTTAAGTATATATTTCATAAATATGCATTTTAAAGGCAGGTGCTTGATATATTTTTTTCCCCCGAAAATGACAACCTAAAAAGGGGGGTGGGGCATTATTTAGACCTTTTCCTCTAGTAGTATTTTACTGATATTTTAGAAAACTAATATGCCTGTCCGATTGCATACTGGTTAACGTTATCGCCTTGTAATCAATAGGTCCCAGCTTCAATCCCCGGCTGTGACACAAGTCTACTTAAAAACAAACTCTGCCCTTGTGGCTCTTTTAGTTGCCATGTCGATTAATAATAAGCAGGAAAATGTTCAAAAAGTGTTCCAATAGTAGACCCACAGCTGCACGCTGACCTTGGCAGTGGACGCGTCAGTGCTTCAGTATCCAGATATCTGCTGATGAAGTGTTGAGGTGTTTACAAGTGTTTTAGATTGTTTTGTTTTAGTTTACGTATTACTGGTGCTTTTCTGCAGTGTAATAATGCCACGCTATCCGTACAATTGGAAACAACGCATTTTTATGTACGACTCTTACGTCATTACGAATCCTTGTAGAGAAGTTAGAAGGCGTTTTCCAGCAGAATTCCCAGATGTTCCCGTTCCACACAGAGACAGTGTTCTAAAACTTGAGAACAAATTTAGGGAAACAGGATCTGTTCTTGATATGAAGCGAAGGGTAAAACGTCGTGTGCTTACTGGGGAGAAACTAGACGACGTTGGAGCACGATTGTAACATACGTACATACATACTCCTCAAACTCCGCCGCCTTGCACAAGAATCAGACATTTCCATGACGTCTGCTTTCAAACAGGAGAGAAATTAATGGAACTTCTGAAGAGGAACTGCTGCGTGTTGGTGAAAATTTCCTAAAAATATACCCTAAATATATGCAAAAGGACATTTCCAAGATACGTTTTCATTTTAATTGTAACCGTCAATGTAATTGTACGAGCTTATTTCATTACATAGCTACTAGCAGTTCGTTACGTGAATTTTGAATCCAGTTTGCCGGCAGACGCGCTTTCACTGTCTGGAACTCTAGCCGCCGCTCCACGGGCGACTTCACCGTGAAAAGCACTGTATAAGTAGACCTAACGAAGTCAATTTTAACCAGATCAACACTCTTTCTTCTTTTGGGACACTTTTTGAAAGAAAAAAAATTGAACGTATGGTAGGTTTTGAAAAAAGAAAACAGTTTCACGCAGTGAATCATTTGTTTGTATTGTTCACCAGAACCAAATTATTTTAGTGATTCTGCATGTGTGTTTGCTCGATTGCCTTGAAACTTTACCAATCGTGTTTCTTTTTTTCCAAAAAGTCATGAAAGATAATTTCTATTTTTATACACTAATTAATGTGAAGCCTACTAGGAAGATTAGTAAAAATTTAATTCCAATGATTGAGATGTAATAAAGATGTGAGTTCTTTATCACATCTCAATCATTGGAATGAAATTTTACTTTAAGAAGATTTTAGATAGAAATATTCTTAAGTTTGAAATTGGCGTGGAATTGTGGAAGTTCATGCTGGAAAACCTAAAATTTTTACTTGTCGCTAATATAGTGTCCTCTCTTGGCTTCTGCGAAAATAAAGTCAAACGTTGACAAAAAGTGTTTTTACAAGGTACGCTGTAAGATATCATCATTCTTCTTTTTAAAATCGAAAATTTGGATTCAAAACTGGAAGCCTCGCTTTAACCGGAACCTACGGAGGTCTGCGTTTTCGAGTCCTTTCAAAATGTCATCTGCAGGCTGTAGTTTGTTCTGCAGAACAAGACGGTTTTCGCATTCACTCTCCTTCTCACCAAATATTGGAGGCGCAAATCCTTTCTTTAAGATGGTATTTACGCGTGGTGAGATTGAATGGGAACTTTCCCTGTTTCGCTGGTACGTCAACACAATCGGGGCTGTTTTTGTGTTCCTCGTATGTGTTTTCCAACCTTATTTATTGCCTTCTGTTTGTTTCTCTCTCTTCTTTGTGTCTTCTACTATTCTGAGCTTCTCCTTCCGTCCTCAGCACAAAATACTTCATTAACGACCGGCGTGACAAAGGACCAGGGATAGAGGATATTGATACAAGGGAATGGGTACTTCTGTAGAACGTTCCAATTCATTTTTCCTGTTAGTTTTGTCACACAACACGAATGTGCAGTAAACAAAAAATTTTCACCGTTCGGAACGAAGGCCCAAGACTGTTTTTACTTTTCAGGTAGATATTCTGAGCGGTTTTAATTCTCGGGTAGGCATTCTGACCAGTTTTAATTCTCGGGTGGGCATTCCAACCTTTCCGTTCGTGTGTTGTCCATTTTAGTGTTTTTCATAGTTGTTTGTCTACGACGCCAGGGGTCCCAGTTTCGAATCCCGGCATGGGTTTCTGAGTGTCCATTCATCATATCATCACTCATCCTAATCTTCGCAATTAGCCAACAGTGGCACAAAAGCGAAGTAAAATAAACTAAATCAATAGAACAATAAATCATAGTTGTTTGTGTATGCTCTTTTCCAGCGGTGAGCAAAAATTACATAAATTGTCTCTCAAATGTACACGCTCCCTTTCCTCAAAACAATTATTCATGCATGCGATGTATCATTGTTTTCTGTAATGCATTGTGAATTACCAGACAGAGAAATAGGACTTGTCTTAATTGATTTTGTTTTGCTGTTGGTTATTGTGAAATGGATGAATTGGTTGTGTAATGTATTTCAATAATATATATGTATTAAAGAAACTTTGAATACCTACACAATTTAATGTCCACGTCGCTCCATGTTGCATATGTGAGAAACATATATCGTGCATCATAGTTATACATGTTAATGTAAAAAATAATAACATTTGGAATGCATTTATCAAGCATTTTCTGTCTTTCAAAAATAGTTTGTGTGCTTGTTTTCTATTATTAATATGAAATTGAACGTGTTGAAAAAATAATTCAAATAGTTTGTTCGAACACAAATGCTATAGCACCAACTGCTACCCAATTTTGCATAATTTATGAAGGTAATGACGTCTTTGATACTACTACTACTACCACCACCGCTGCTGCTGCTGCTACTACTACTACTACTACTATTAATAATAATGTTGGTCCCGGGTTCGAATCCCGGCTTGGAAATGGATGTTTGTGAGTGACCATTCATCGATTTCACCATATCATCATCTTCGCAAATTAGCTAGAAGTAAAATATAGCAATAACAATAATAATGTTAAAATAATATTATTAACATTATTATTACTATTAGCATTATTATTATTGGTACGTTTATCCTGGTACTTGCCCCCCCCCCCCAGACGGATTAGCGGCAGCAACAAAATGCATTACCGAAATGCATCGAGTGTCAGGAGAACAAGCAAACAAGGCTAGTTTGTTTGTGCTTCTTGATGAGAGTTGACTCACGAATGCGAACAGAAGATAGAAATAACTTCTCTCTCTTCTTTTTTAAATCTCATTTTCTTTTTTCGTATACTCCTCCAGTTCGTTGGCTTGCCTGACTTCCTTACTTGCACTTAACTTGGCCTTCAGCAACCTGTTTTAACAGTGTGCGCCAGTAACCTGGTGACTCACAGCTCACACCCCCACGGCTGCTGTTCGTTTCTTATCAAAAGTACATGATTAATGGGTCACAAGGAATGGTTTAACAGTCCAGCTGTCACGGATATCCCTTTGCAAGTCTACGTGGAGTTCATCGTTATTAAACCTCTTTTCAATTTCTTTTGGTTGACCGACCGTTTACGCATGGACTGTTATTTGCATTTGGAGTGAGAACGTATATTCTGTTGTCATTGCTGAAGTTGGTGTCTCAGACCATGCTGTAGAATTGTTGTATTAGTCACGTGAGTCAGACACCCAGAAATAGCACCCAACAATTAACTACTGTCAACTTTGTCCCGGGAATCTCTGGAGCAAGGTCGCTCAGATGGAGGTGGGCGGAGCGAAGCAGTACAAGCTGATACAAACAGCTGAGAGCTGCTGTCGCTTTCCCCCTCCACGCAATCCCGTTCCTCGAGTCACTACTTGCGCAGAGACTTGCTTTCGTTCCCTCGCTCCAGAGATTCCCGGAAAAGAGCATAGGGATATTCTCTGTCTTTCTCACTCATTGTCTTTCTTTCTTGCTTTCTCCCAGGCAGCTTTATTAAAACATTTCACCTGTGACGTCAAGCCAGAGCTGTATCTATTTTACAAGGAAGAGAGGGGAGAAAATTCTAAATGGGTCATTTTAATTGCAAATAAACCTCCCTTGTATTTTTTTATAACGGTACACGCTGTGATTGCCATGGTATTACAATGAAAACCATTTGTACCGAACTCCGTGACGGAGTGGTTAGCACGGTGTTTGAACAAAGAAAGAGACTAAAATTAACTTCTAACTTTGTTCAGTTTGATATTTTGAGTAGTGTTAGACATTTTGTTAGATAACTATGTAAAAAGGGGTCATGTTTTGAACACTGTATTGTGAAGAAATCTACTACAATAAGTTGTTATTGGTATTTACCACTTTCATGTTGCAATTTTTGGGATGCTTGCTTGATAAATGTTATGCAGTTTTAAAAAACGAAACACAAATTTTTGTAGTTACTCACATTAAAGCTGACGCCTGATAGGTACATACTTGCTTCTCTCTTACCCCAACAGCTAATTACTGTGGAGTTTTATTTCTTGCTATTATTGCCTTTACATTTGAAGTTGGTTAAGTAGAATTCTAGGAGCGTGTGTTTTGCTAAATTATAGTGACATTAATCCAGAAATGTTTCTCTATGATAATTGCTGCCTGGAAAATGTTGATTCTTGGTATGAAAAATCTGGAAAAGTCAGGGAATTTTGTTTTTATGGAATTCTAGGCATCCTGTGTACCATCATCACTTTCATCATTTCATAACTCATCCTAATCTTAGCAATTAGCCAAAAGTGGCAGGGATTTAAACCAGGGACGTCTGGCTACAAGATTGATGAGGCTTGCTCACAGAGAGATGTAGCGCCGCATGAAAAGGAAGAAGAGGAATAATGTGTATAAACATTTTTAATGAACATACAAACATTTAATTTCAAACGTAAGTAATGTTTGTTAATCAATAACATTGGAGTTTCAAAAATTCTGAATGAACCTACTACTATTAATTTCAATTCTCAAAGGGACTGATTTACCCTTTGAGAATGCCTGCCTTATACTAATAGGAAGGTTATTTTGTTGTTAGCAATATGACTACCCAGAAACTTTCATAAAGCGTACTTTAATCATTTAGGAATCTTTAGATAACGTTCATAGTTATTTACAATGGGTTAATGCCAACTAGTAAAGTATTTCGCCTCATAATATCCGTATCCTTTTACGACTTTAGTGCCACCAACATGGTATTGTAATGCAACTATTGTTTCTATTACTATCCACTGACCTTTATAACGTACTATTATTTGTTTATCTGCAAAGCGAGCTGTGGGGATGATAAAATTCTTTGGTGATAAGGTAAGGGGAATCATTCAACAGTTTTTGGAATGCAGTCATGCTGTTATCACAAGGCAATCGTGTTCTGTAATACCCGTGTACGGTAAGAACAAATATTACGTACGAAAGTTTTTTCTTTCATAACTGCCAGTATGCCGGTTATTTTGTTCCCCCTCCATTTCGAAATGAAATCGGGATTCAAAGTACGTGTAGCGTTCCTTTGGTGAGTTGCAGGATGTTTGCCATTAGGCTCCAATTTTAATTTCATCTTTTTCCTTTCTATATCCGCGGCGGTTCAGTCGGTAAAATGTCTAACTGCCACGCGGAGATCCGAAAAAAATTTCCAAGAATGTCTCTGCATATAGCGGCTCTAGGATCCACGCATTCTCTGCGAGCAACTCTGGTGGGTAAATGGGGCCGTAAATAAAGGAAATAGATATAGGGAAGGAAAGAAACAAGTAAAAAAGAAAGTAAAGAGAATCGAGAAAGAGTGAGAGAAAGAGAAAGGAAGAAAAAGAAAGAAGATAAATATAAAAAGAAAGGAGGGGAAAGGACGAAAATAAGGAAAAAGGGGAACAAAGGAAGAGTGAAATGAAAATAAAGAAAAACAGAGGAAGAGTAACGGGGAGTAAATGTAAAGGAAAGAGAAAGATAGAAGAAGCAGGAAGAAGAAGAAAGAAAAATAAAGGGAAATAGGGGAACAGGGAAAGAATGAGAAATAGAAACAGATGAAGAAAAATAAATTAATAAAGTAAAGCTTAGTAAGAGGAAGAAATAAAGAAAAACTTAGGAAGAGAAAGAAATAAAGAAAAACTTAGAAAGAAGAAGAAATAAAGATAAACTTAGAAATAAATAAAGAAACCTTAGAAAGAGGAAGAAATAAAGAGAAACATAGAAAGAGAAAAATAAAGATAAACTTAGAAAGAGGAAGAAATAAAGAAAACTTAGAAAGAGGAAGAAATAAAGAGAAACTTAGAAAGAGAAAGAAATAAAGAAACTTAGAAAGAGAAAGAAATAAAGAAAACTTAGAAAGGGAATGAAATAAGGGAAACTTAGAAAGAGAAAGAAAAACAGAGAAACTTAGAGAAACTGAAACAGAGAAAAATAAAGAGGGCTACAGAGAATTAAAGAAAGAAAGAGAAAGAAACACGGGAACAGTTAACGAAAGAGGGAAACAGAGTAACAGAAAAATAAGAATCATATTTGCCAAAGCAGTGCCACACAAAAATACTTCTCCCGCCCTTCAACCAAACTATTTTTTATAAACTCTCCGCCGACACAACTGTTCGGTGCAAGCAACATTGGGAGCAGTAGCAAATATTGGCAGAAATAGTAAAGTGACTTGTGTAGTATTGGTGTAATTACTACTGGTACACTTCAGTTCCTGGTTGTAACACCCACCCAATTACCTAACATTCTGTCAGAAGCGTGTGGAATGCAAATTGCAGTTTACAAACAGCCTTGTAAAAAAGTGTTCAACTCGGCCTTGATCTGCAAATGACCTCTCTCTCTCTCTCTCTTAAAATTGCGTCACCTGTTACGTCATCTCAGAAGAAGAATAACCTAACTCACCTAGCAGTGAAAGTGCTTTCTCATGTTACTGGCCGTCTTCAAGCTTGTTCTGATTTTTGCAGTAGCAGTAGATAAGAGCAGACACAGTGTAATTCCACTGTCTTCTCTTCGTCAGTTATGTCTGACACTGTGTTTACTGTATTACAACCCGATTGGGAAATGACTCTTCGATGGCTCGATGGTAAGTCTGTCGCAAAGACTTCTCGGGTTCGATGCCGGAGGAGCACATTGCGCTGCGGTTCGGACCCCTCTTAAAACTATACGTCAAAGTCACAATTAGCCTGTCTGAGCATAAAGTGGCTTTCCTTTTCCCTTATTGTTTTCCTCTTTCGTTTCTCCTTTTCTTTTTCTTTCTTGTTTCTGTTTTCCTTTTATTCTCTTATATTTCCTTCCTTCTCTCTTTTCCTCTATTAACTTTCTTTTCCTCTGTTTCCATTTCGTTCTTCTTCTGTTCCCTTTATCTTCCTTTCACTTTCGTTTTTCTGTTCATTTTTCCGTTTTTCCACTATGCCTCTGTTTTTCTTTATCTTTCACTCTTCAATTGTTTGTCTTTATCTTTCTTTTCCTCAGTTTCTATTTTTCTTTCTTCATTGTTTCCCTTTTATCTTTCTTTCAGTCTTCCAATGTTTATCTTTATATTTTTCTTTCTTCTTGTTCCTCTTTTCGTACCTTTTCTCTTTTTCTTCTTTCTTGCTCTTTTTCTTCTTTATTGGTCTTTTTCCTCGGCTTCTCCTTACCTATCTTTCTTTCCGTTTCTGTTTTGTTCTTCCTGTTTCTATTCTTTCTCTTTCTCTTCCCTGTTTCCCTCCATATTTTTCTTTCTTTTTGCTTCTCTTTTCCTACTTTTTCTTTGTTGCTTTTTATCATTATTTTCCTTCTCTTTTTCTCTTTACCCATCTTTCTTTCGGTTTGCTTCTTGTTTCCTCTGTTCCTCTTTCCTTCTTTCTCATTGTCCTTTCTCTCCCTTCCTCTCTCTTTCTTTATTTTTGCTTACATTCCATCTATCTTTTTCTGAGAATTTCTCTCCGTGAAGTAGAATATGGTATTCAGACACAGGGCGTGGCATGTGCAATCCTGTCGGTTGCGAGGTCTTTTCTATCATGGGCATGGACAGTGTTTCACCTACAGTACCTCTCGCCTGCAGCTCTTGCAAATAGGATGACGTAACGCAGAAATCCAATATGCTTGTCGGGAAGGAACGGTTGGGTCGTTACCTCCTGCAATGCTGTTAATGGTGCCCACATGGTGATCTCGCATATATCCGGAGCAGTGGAGAAGACTCCGGTTTGTAAAGCGATACTTTTAAGAAAAACTAATACCCAGCTTGTTATTTATATATTATAAGTGTGCCAAAGTTGATGAGGAGTCATAGTTTTACGAGACCTTGAAAATAGTGCTAAACTTAAGTGGTCCATTTGCCTTCAGACATATTTTATTTTGAATTTTTGTTGATGTTTTTAGTATTTGTTGCTGCATTTTGATTTTGTTTCGTAAAAAATTCAACAGAAGAATGAGCCGGCCTCCGTGGCGGAGTGGTTAGCGCCAGGGCTCCCGGGTTCGAATCCCGGCCTAGGCATGGGTGTTATTTGTGAAAGTCCATTTATCAATATCATGCCATCACTCGTCATATTCGCGATTAGCCAAAAGTGGCAGAAAAGCGAAACAAAATAAACTCCCAATCAATCGATCAATCAACAGAAAAATCAATACTTTTACTACTATTCGAACGAAAACAGTTTGTTTTTAAGTCTGCTTTATGCACAGATAGGCTATTTGGGACTGGACCTACAGTTTAAAGTGGGATACGAACCCTTGATTAGAAGGCGACGACGTTACCACTGCGTCATCGGGGAGGCAATACACAGAAATTCATCAAAGGGATACTCTTTTATCAGCTACTGTTCCGTGTGATGCAATAAAATGCATCAGTTGAGAAGATCAGACACGATCATTTCAAATAAACCAAAATTTCACGTTTAACTGTGTCAATTGATACCGGAAAAGTGCATCGAACTTTATTTGAAGGATTACCAGTTCTGTGTGTGTTCTTTGTAAGTGTCTCTGCATCAATTCTAACTAATCAACACTCATCGTTCGTAGAAATTAGCCATGATTGGCAGAAATACGACGTACAATAATAAAAATACAAATACCAAACATCAAGTGTGTCATCTTTTGGCAAGTATAAAGTCATTTTATATTTACTTCTTCAAGTTTTTTTTTGTTTTTTGTTAGTTCTTATATAGGTCTTTCGAAAATAATTGTGTGTTGGTGAAGTTATTACTGATACTGCCTAATTTTTTTAAAAGATATCCCCGCTGCCGCTGCAATCTATTAAGAAACTTGCCGTTTATGGTCTCTGTCTCTCTCTCTCTCGTTCTTAGCGTGTAGTTGCGCCAACGCCCACCAGGAGGCAGTTATCGCAAAATGGAGAATTTCGCGAAACTAAGTCCGTTGCAGTTGTTCAGCGGTACTTTCGTGCTAAGTATCACAAGGAGACATCTTCAGTCAACTCTGTATACGAGAATGGTATTCTCAGCAAAATATATATGTTCGAATTTGGGAAAGTTCCACGTGTGATTGTTGAAAATCAACGGGACTCCCGAAAATCATGGTTTGTGCATTGTCAGAGAAATAGGTGCATGCCACCCCCCCTTTTTTTTAAACAACAGTCACTGTTCGAATTAAGCTTTTTGCTTTATTGGGGAGAAGGAACCAATCAGTGGCGTACTTGTGATTCTATTTCGGGAAGTAGGTTTTTGGGGGGAGGTGCAAGTTTCCTTTATATTACCAGCCAGTGATGTAAACTATTGCTTGGCAGTTCTAAGTGCCTTAGAACATTAGAACCTAGGTCATTAAATATTAACATTTAAACGTAATTTAGAAACACTTATAATAATACATATTTCCTATTACTGACCAACGATCAGAAGCAAGATAAATCAACATACGAATAATCAAAAATGTCTGTGAGTTAACATAAATTATTGTCATGTTACTTTTAACTTTCTTTAAATTAATTACTTTCATATTCTAATTTATTGCTCAAATTGTTCCTGTTGTCTTTGATTTTATTTTTATTGTATTTTATTGTAATTTCTTGTCGTTTAATTTCTTTGTAATCTTTAATTTTATCTTTATTTTAATCTGTACTTTGGGGCTAGGTGGTAAAGCAGCAATAGGTGACCTCGCCCAGCAATATTTCGAGGCGTTTTTCGTGTTAAAGTGCAAAATTCGGTGTTATTCTGGAAAATTGCATAATTTGCGTTATTTCGCGGTTATGAAACACCGAAAACTTTCGTCCTTTACCTACCCAAATACATATTAAACACTTTATTTTGCTATCCTCGACTATTCGGTGTCAACGAAATCTTCACGTCCCTACTTCCTACATATACATAATGAATGTCAATTGCCCAGTTTGAACTACAGTTTTGTGAAAGGGTTACACTTAAGCTTACTGTTCACTTTACATTGATTCTGTAATTATATAAACAACTTTTTGCCCTACAGTGAAAACACAAAACAGGACATAAAAAAGCCACAACAAGAAAATAAGAAGGCAGAACAATAAATGTTGCTGAAACTTGTAAAAAACCGTCAAGATCGCGGATCAATACATTACCCTGCCCGCGTGAGTTTTTTTAATAACACAGTAGTATAGTAACTTCATCAAATCCCGATAACCAATTGGTAAGCCTGTACTGATAGTATGCGAAACTTAACGGATATGCACTAATTTATAGACGCCGAATTACGATCCTCTATAAGTCTTGTATCTGAGAACATTAGACTACAAGCATAGCACACAGAGAAAGAAAAAAATTCAGTCCGACCGACCTGCCCTCTTGTATCTTCTGAAGGAGGTACATCCATCCACTTCCACATTCAAAGCGCAGAGACTTTTTGTTCCACGTCCTCGCAGATTTCATTTCCGAAGAGCGAATTGAAAAGCAATAGAGAAGGAGATTTCCATCTTATTCTTGGAAACCTTTCATGTGATAAAAATGGAACAGCGGTGGGCTTCCTCCGTGGCTGGGAGAAACATGATGGGTTTCTAAGTTGTTTATAACATGACGGATGATGGATTTTTTCCTTTATTTTTGGAAGCGAGAAATTGCTTTGAACTTCTGTTCTATATTGTTGGGTATCTTCTCAACGATTTTTCTGAATAATATTCTATGTAAAAAAACAACATTAAAACATCAATCGACGCTACTAATGAATACACAGAGATAAATTAAATCGCCTAAACAGGAGTAGATGCCAAATCTGGATAAAATATTCTTACCGATATAATATAAATACATGCAGACTGCAAAATCTGGATATACAGCGTTATTTATAAGTCAGTGAAACATTTAAAACATAACAATTGAACTACGCATCAGATTGTTAGATCTGTAACTTCAATAGAGAGAGAAACAATGCAAGTTTTTTGTATGTAAGCGTGCCCGGTGCGGTGTCGTGTTTCCCTGCTAGGAGGCCATAGTAGCATTATGTCGTTCAGTCAACTGGAGCAGGCATTTTATGTTCTTGAGTTTGCAAGACGTTCGTCCGTTGCACCTGTCTTACAACAGTATCAATAAGTGGTATGCGAAATTTAAGAATGAAGGTTTTATTTGCAAAGTTCCTCGCACAGTGAAATGCTAACTCATGTCTGGAATGAGATGGATGGATTATCGCATAGACATTTGCCCCATCACAAAAAGGTACCCTCAGGGATACATGCGTAACGTTCTCCTAGGAACGGGGTATCGAACTAGGGACCCTTAGGTTTCCCAATGAGTGATGTAGCTCACTGATCATTCATCGTCTATATTGAGCATCTCGCCACTCGTGGTAGGCTTGATGGTAAGGTGCGAGAGGCAATAACTTGAACGACTTGAAGGGGGTACGCGACCAGTTCGGAAGAAAGATGCCGAGAAAACCCACGCGACAACATTCTTGCTGCACTGTAGGTGTGTAGAGCAGACTTCATAGAATGCTCGTTTGAAATATATAATACAGGGTGGCTCAATAAGTCACTTAACACCCTCAGTACAAGGCCACTGTGGCATGGAATGTGAAAATGGTGATGACCAATCATTGCCTGGCCAAGGGGGAACCACATTGACGCCACCCACACGGTCGCCGGCCATCTTGATATCCGCCATCTTGAATTCAACTTCAGAATTTTAAATGGGAAGGGGTCGTGCGACATATCAAAATGGGCTAGAATTTCACGAGAAATGCAATGGTGAAGGTTTTTTCGACGTATCTTTAACCAGTAAAAAGTTATGACTGAATTCTTGTACCAATTTGCTCCTTTTCGAGGTGTTAGAAAAATGCCTTAAAATTTGTTTAGCGCATCGGTAATGCATCGAGATCAAAGTGACGTCTAGGGAGAGAAGTTCGCATGCCATTGCACACAATTTTAATCGGATACATCCATGAAGAGCTGCGCATTATAAATGGTTGTCGCGAACAATTTACAGTGTGATGCTTCCATTGAATTAAAAGTCCTTCACAGTGACAAGGCTAATGTTTATGTTCAAAGGAAGTTTATAAACAGAATATTCGATGCATTTTATCTGATAACCCATTTTCGACAGATCAAAGCTGAATGGTTAGTGTTGGTAACTTAATGGTGTGGCGTGCTGTGTGGAACACGATTCGTTAGTCAATTTTCCATCAACGGAACCTTAAATGCTTAGGGCTACTTGGATTTGTTAAATAAACAGTTTTTTCATCCTTGCTTGTGGAAGAAGGTACTTTTTACAGAGTTTTTTCAATAGGGAAGAACACCAGAACACTTATGGGAACGTTATGAACCAGTTTTTGTCCAAAGTTAGTTATCAGATGACAAGGGTCGCATATTCTGTTTATGAACTTCCTTCTGAACATAAACATTAGCCTTGTCACTGTGAAGGGCTTTTAATTCAATGGAAGCATCACACTGTAAATTGTTCGCGACAACCATTTATAATGCGCAGCTCTTCATGGATGTATCTGATTAAAATAATGTGCAATGGCATGCGAACGTCTCTCCCTAGACGTCACTTTGATCTCGATGCATTACCGATGCGCTAAACAAATTTTAAGGCATTTTTCTAACACCTCGAAAAGGAGACAATTGGTACAAGAATTCAGTCATAACTTTTTACTGGTTAAAGATACGTCGAAAAAACCTTCACCATTGCATTTCTCGTGAAATTCTAGCCCATTTTGATATGTCGCACGACCCTCTTCCCATTGAAAATTCTGAAGTTGAATTCAAGATGGCGGACATCAAGATGGCCGGCGACCGTGTGGGTGGCGTCAATGTGGTTCCCCCTTGGCCAGGCAATGATTGGTCATCGCCATTTTCACATTCCATGCCACAGTGGCCTTGTACTGAGGGTGTTAAGTGACTTATTGAGCCACCCTGTAGACTAAATTTGGAACCGAATCTCTGTATAAAAGTTTTAAGTGCACAACCAGACATCAAGAGACTGTTTCAGGCTATGCAGGCACATCCATCTCACTAGAAACCCTGGGGATTTACAATAAAAACTCCAAAATTTTGTTCGACAGTTTGTTCATAAACTTATTTTTGTAATTCACTTTTTTTTCAATACCTCTGGAAAAATATATAAAAATTATAGTTTTATATATACTCCGTAGCATACATGTGTTTCAAATTTTTATTTTTGTAACTAATCATAAAGATTGTAACCGTAGGAACACCCAATATAATAATACACGTACGGTTCTAATGTTTATTTATTTACCATTTCTACACATACAGCCCGAATGCCATTTTGCAGATACGCGCCTCAACATATCAAAAATGCCCCACCAATAAGGCAGAAAAAAATTCCCCAAAGCCCACTATTCGGAGAAAACCTATGGTTTTAGATGGTGTATTAGATGTGTAGTTACGACTAAAGGGTACAATGAGATAAAACTTTGAGAACCGCTGACATAGAGCATTTGTGACTTTTGTTATGTTGGAAACAAAACTTGGAAAGAGTATATTTATTATGAGCATAAAATGTTCTTTTTGGTCAGTAGTTCATGCCTTATGAATTTATCAAATGTTTCATGGACTTATAAATAACTCTGGTATAATATATATTTATCCAGCTAAGACAGGAGTAAACTACCAAATCTGGATAACATTTTATAGGGATACCTGTATATTTATCCAGTTAAGACAGGCTGAGGCTGCTATCCAGCAACAGCTTAGGATAGACGCTGTGTAGATGGCGACGTCTCGTGGTTTCTGCTAGAAAGGCCAACGTTCGGCAATCGCGGGAAGAGCAACGGCTTATGCCAAACGCTGTTAGTAGCAATTGCAAGCAAGGTTGCATTTATATTAAGGATATTTTTTTTAAGAGGGCTTGTAGCGTCGAGTTAAGAAAATATGTTTACTTCAGCGACCTCTATACGCTGTGAATGTTCGTGCGGTGACAGGTTCTACGTGTTGTATATATTGTTGTGGTAGTGTTGAACTACCTATTGGCAGCCCGGGGATGTAACAGTAGACACACTCGCATTTTGATCTTTTTTAATACTTAACACCTTGACCATGCGGACCCGAATGTGGACTAGAAGTAGACCCCTCTCACCTAATTCCTTCTCTCTCCGGTTCTGGTACCTCCTCACTTCCAGCACGCCACTATCTCCTAAACACCACCTTCTCCTCACGCCTCGCAAAACGCTACTTCCCGATCAGCCACGACTTCCTCCCGGGCAATGCCTCCAGTTTTCAGTACTCAGAAATGACATTGCCCGATCGGAAGTCGCACCTGCATTCCTACTTCAAGATCTCCCTTTCTGTCCACAATATACATATATATTTCGAGACGACTACGAGAGCGAGAGACTGACAAGTCTCGTCTCGTCTTGTCGCAATACAATCCTTAGCACAGAGGCTATTTGTGGTCATCTCAAGATCCGAGGATTTACTGTTAAAAGTAGTTTATAGATGGCTCTGATATTTTAAATTGCAAAACTCTTCAGAGGTCAGCACAAAAACAAGCATATTAGTAAGGCAGAGAATGTGCAAAATAAGGTAACATTATCGTATAAGGGAAACGGATTCCTTCAAATTTCCTTCAAATTTACAGGAGAAAGTACTTACGGAAATCATTTTCTTTAGCATTGTGGAAGTTCCTGAATGTAGATTTGATCCATTTTAATGTGAATGAGTGTTGTTTTCTGCGAAAATCTCTGTCCGACACGCTGTTTCTGCTCCCGCCATTTGCTTTCTGCACGAGAGTGCAATGTTCCGTGTGTTAAGATGATGCAACCCCGTAGCCAGTGTTTCAGCCTCGCCGTGTTTTCACTAGAACATGACGTGTCGAGTATTTTTAATTTTAAATTATTTTTTTTAACTATGCTTGCCTAACCTAACCTTACGGAAAATGGTTTTTGGGGCTAACGTGAATGGTTTTTGGGGCTAACGTCAATGGTTTGTGAGGCTAACGTCAATGGTTTGTGAGGCTAACGTCAATGGTTTGTGAGGCTAACGTCAATGGTTTGTGAGGCTAACGTCAATGGTTTGCGACGTATTAGCATAATTTCAAATCCGGGCACGAAAGTAGATATTTTCCGGTGAACGAGCTTGCAACACTGCATAAATCGACAAAGCGCTCTCAGAACGCCCCCTAAACCAGTACGCTATCACGGCCATAATGTGTTACAGATTCGAAACAACAAGTAACAGTAAGTACTCGTAAATCTAAGAAATAGACATTGATATGCATTATTTCACTTTAGGAAATGTTCCACATTCGAAAATAACACGTTAGCAATGTAAAAAAGTCCGAAATATATGATTCGTAGGTGTTTCCCTCATACGATAATAGTACCCAAAATAATCAAATGCGACGCCAAATACCTGTTGGATGAAGATGAACAAAAATAAAGTTTGAAACAATTGAGTACGTCACACAACAAGCAGGGTAGATGTTCGGGGAGCATGTACTTATTTGCTTGTTTATTTGCTATATCGCTGAAATTGTCTCCAATGAAAAGCATAAGTATAAACAAGAATAAGTTAAGAATTAAGTGAACCAAAAATAAAGAAGAGTAACTCAAAGATGACGCTATTTAATATTATATAGCAGCATTTGTTCTGATTGAAGACCGAAAACCATACTGTTGCGGCTCCGGACTGTTGTGCATCCTTCACCGCTGAGATTATGATAAAAAAAACCAAACTGTAAACTATACATAAAAATACATGAAAGTACCGTACGCAGCGTTGTGAACAGTGATCCTTTCGCCTGCAGATGTCTGTCTCTGCTGTACGACGATGTTCTATTGTTTTTAGTAGTACTGAACGCCAATAGATGGCGCTGGTTGGTATTTTACTCATTGTTTTGCGACTGACTGAACACATACTCTGAGGAAAATATACCAACAGTTGATGAGATATCATTATGTTGGGTGGGAATTCTGTGGAAGAGGTTTTGTTTTTGTATTTCCGGTATGTGCTTTATGTTAACAGTTAAAAAAGAAGTTTGTGTTACGTAGTGTGCGAATATGTACTCGAAAGTGAGATTTATGAAGGCATTTGTCCCAGCGGATTTTACTATTGACAATTTTGTATATATGATTGTATAGAAGGATGTTTAGAAACATATCGAAGATGCATAAAATCATCAAATTCTAGCATGATGTGCTGTTCTTGTGAAATGCATAACTTCTTCCATACCTTACTTTAAATCAATAGATGTATTTAACCACTCAATATAAGCGCTGATATTCCTTCTGCGATCAATTCAAGAGTCAGTGTGTATCGAACACGACTTTAGATTTATTACATACACATTCACTTATTTTAAACATAAATAAGTCGTGTGAAATTTGCAGTAACTTTCGCATCAGCTTGAAATAAGGCATTTCATCAAGGCAGGAAATTTGTAGAAGATGATGTATCTATAGGAAGACTTTCGAGCACTGAGTGATCGTTCGGGGAAGATTTTAATTAAACTTTCATAATAAGTCAGGAAACTTACAGGAAGTAGGAGTTACTGGTACCTTAATTAAGGATCAAAGCAACAAAGTCGAGTAGGCAGATAATTAGGCATTGAGGGAAGCTATGCGAGGAAGAATGAAGAGTCCATGCTTGCAGGCGTCATTTTCTCCTGGTATTAATTTTGAGATTTCGAACTTGCTAGGTCTATCACAATGAGTTACATCGACAAATTTGTAAGGGGTAAGGTTCGTATGAACGATATTTAGAAAGAAACAAGCCTACTATTTGTACTGTGCAACATGCCATGAAGATATATAGAGGGCTCGGCTATCTGATCTGGTTCTGTGATCAACACCACGCTCCGGTTGCCTTAAACTCCCAGTGTTGCTTCCAGGTGATCACTTATTAGAGGCTGGGTCAACCTCAGAGTCGCTTAGTACAGGAATATTGCCTGGAAAAATTCCCACCTGTGATCACTCGCCCCATGAATCGAACCCCATTCTTCCGCGGGAACGTCATGTTGACTGGACCCCGTGGATCTTTACGCGCGCCCGTTCTTCACTACTTGGGGCAGAAGAAAGAACCTTCTCCTTCCCCAAGTCGGCGCTTTATGATTCACACGTTATCCACGATATACAAGGGTTGATCAAATGAAAAGGTACGAAACGTCGTAACAACGGAATCGTTTATATAATATCGATGCCGCGATGGGAGAACGTAGCGTGATATGTAGGGGTGCGATTGGAGTCGCCACGCGGCATCGGAGCATGCAGGGGAACGCGCATGCGCAGGAGAGAGCAGAGGCTCCGATACAGAGCGCCGTCCAAGTGACGCGGCAGTGCGTGTTCGGTCAGGATGGCGTTAACATTGGCAAATTCGACTGTTGATGTGCAAGGTCCGCTACTTGTGGAATTCCTTGAACACAGACGAACCATTAACTCTGATGTGTACTGTGAGACACTCCGCAGCCTACGCAGGTCCATCAAGAACAAACGACCGGGGATGCTCACGGAGGGTGTGGTTCTGCTCCATGATAACGCACGTCCACACGTCTCCAGGGTCACACACGCGGAACTGGCCAGGTTCAAGTGGGAGCAGCTAGACCATCCGCCCTACAGTCCGGACTTATCCCCCTGTGACTTCCATGTGTTTGGTCCCCTGAAAAAGCATCTCAAAGGAAAGCGCTTCACCTCGTACGATGAACTTAAGGACGCTGTGAAGGACTGGGTCGCGTCACGGCCAAAGGAATTCTGGGAAAAAGGAATCATTCGGCTCGTTCATCAATGGGATCAATGTGCTCAGGCCTATGGAGGATACTTTGAATAAAGTGTTCATTTACACCGACAGTGTCGTTTTGTATCTTTTCATTTGATCAACCCTTGTACAATTTGACAATTAAGTAATGAGATTGTCATTATCAAATGAAAAGAAAACAAAATGTTTGAACATTGCCTGTTTATTACTCAACGTGCATCTCTCCTGTATCGATACAGCAAGTAGCACGGTTGGCCAGCGATTGAAATATGTCTACAAGTATTCATGTGGTATGACTTGAAGATTCGACGCCACAATCTGTCGGGTGTTCATCACAAGTACAATACGTAATTTCTGCGGTAGCTTCACTTCTTAGAACAGGAAGTCTAGTAGAGAGGCACCGTGCATTATCGGAGAGTAGGAACCAACTACCAGGTTCAGTCTACTAAGGTCGGACACTGGTAGTTCTCTGACATGATCAAATACACTTCGGCTTTAATTCCCTTGGAAAATCTGCAGGCACTTTTTAACTAAGGAAGTAGTAACAAGAGTGTGATTTGAGGGGAATTTTTAAAATATTGAGGGAGGCCTGAAGTAATTTTTCGCGAGTTTTAGGCTTTGCATTGTTTTGTGTAAAATTTGGACGTAGTATTATCATCGTTGCCTTGTAATCAGGGGTCTAGGGTTGGATACTCGTCGACGGTACTCACTTTAAACTGTATGTGGTCCCGATTAGGCTATCTGTGCATAAAGTGGAACCTTTAACGGGCATGAGTCTTTCCCGCTTGTATAGTCTTTCCCTCTTCAAGCGCGCGCTTTTCAAACTTGCTGCGATGTACAAAAATGAATAGCTCGGGAACTAACTGTCGTAAAGACATGAAATCGTTTGTTTTTTGTTGTTTTATTTCGAAATGGAATGGCTTCTAGCGGAGGTGAAATTTATACATTGTACCTCTCAATAATGAAAGTTAAAGGAATAAAAAGAAGTAGAAAATCGAAATTTTAAGAGAAAATGGCGAATCCTGTGGCCACCACAATAGACTAAACTGAATGAAAACGTAGCATGTAGCAGTGGTACATTCCTACAAACATGAAAAGTTGCGTTCTGACACTTCTTGGTGGGAAAATAATAATATATGAGAGCAGTGTTGCCACCTTACGACAAAAATTTCGGGAAAATCTCTTCTTACGTCGGCCCTATCAACGCTGGATGGACCAAATATGCAGGGAAGCACGACAAACAACCACTGTCTGAGGACATGTAATGCCCGTCCCCCCAATTTTTTTTTAAAAAAAACTGAAAATATGCCAAATTTTAGAAACCCGTAATTTTCGGGATATTGAGACGTTTCCCGTTGGACCCCTAATTGTCGCACATTGTGAACAAGTTCTTTTGTTTTCCATTATTACATATAAATGCAAAATATATCATCAGAAAGCGGTGTTTGAAGAGTAATATAATAGCCCATTTACACGTTCTATTCCATAATGATGTAAGGGAGAAAATCTACATTTCAATTTCCGATCGTATCCCTAGAGAGACCCGATGGTAACGTAATACTTGTGATAAGGGATAAGACAAGATCCTGCGTCTTCATGCGGAGAAGATAAGGTAGTTGTTGAGAGGAAAGCAGGAGGGAGAAAGGGGCAAGTGCCCCCTGACCTTTTCCTATAGACGGACATCAGAAGGAAATTGGTAACCTAAATTGCCAACGTCGGTGTTCCCCGCTCGTCATAACGACTTCACCTTCTGTTGGTTTCCAAGGGAACAAGACAAAACACCCCCAGGAGAATAGGGTTTGTTGGTGGAAGCTCTTCTCCCCCTCCTCTCTTCCTCAAAGTAAACTTTCTTTCCCGGCGTTCTCCGTCTTCTGTTTATCTTCAGGTATTGTTCATATAATGTTGGGCGGCTTCGTTTGTCTCCTGTCCGTTGTTGATTTATTGTGTGTGGAGATTGTTGAAGTTTGTGTTAAGTTGAAAGATTCGGCGGAGGTGCAGAGTTCAATCACGTACTTCTAGGATAAAGCAAAGCACATGTCCTTTTTTGTGGAGCAGATATATATGTACAGGGCGTTGCCATGCATTAGTGACAATCTTTCAAAGCATAAAAAGTAGTGTTTCTCAACCGCAGGCCCTGGCGTCAATTATACCGAGCCGCGACAGGTTTCTAAAATTTGCGACTTGCAGCCCGAGCTGGCAACCACCTGGAAAGATGGTATTTAATTTGGGTTCATCAGCGATAAAGAGGAAATTCTTTCTCGTCAGTGTCGGTGAGAAATCAAAGCCTGTCACCTATGCAGCCTTCAAATTTTAATTACAACTTGGGGTCTCTCTCAAGTAAGACCCAAAATACAGCACCTTGAATAACGTAGTGTGGAAAACGACCCAATAAACTGGTTCCCGAGACGTATGACAGTGCGATCAGTACGGCTGCTAATTTTCTTATGAAAGTAATGCCGCTTAGTTAGTTTTTGGAATATATTGTGTAGAATTGTTTGTCTTGAAAGACGGTACGTTAATTGACGCAAACAGTTATATTTGTGGAGTGATTTGCAGTCAAGAAATGGCATTAATTTGGATAGAAAAGTAAAATAAAATTAATTAATAAATAGCATGCGTAACCAAGAAGAAATATGGCAATGTGATTTCGGACTTCAGGTGTTGGATTGTATACTAGAGTTTATTTTTCTATGTTATTAGAATATAAATAGTATCCTGAGAGATATTTCATACCGAGGCGACAAACCACAAGTGTCGCTTGGAAGCGAGCAGTCGGTAATCAATCAATGCAGCCTTTCGAACCGTAGGGACACTGAAATAATTCTTGATGCTTTCCTGGCGGCGAATATTGAAGAGGTTTTCTCGGGCAATCTGCCAGGTGATTTCCGGAAAGGCTTCCGAGCTTTCGAGAGCTAACGTCACCATCATCTTCAGGGAATGAAGTGCAGAGATGGATAATAAACCTTTTCGAGTAAGGCCTCATCTCCAGGAAGCTATCAACTCGCGGCAAACCACGGCACCTAGCGACCTGTTGAGTGAGATGAGTCAAGGCAAAATGGATAATAAACCTTTTCCTGCTCCCACAAATATAGGCAATAGTTAGGCTGGAGACTTCAATGAACTAAGCGATCTCTAAGTACGCACAGGTAATGATCAGGCTCGAAAGTTCATACGAACTAACCGATCAGGGATAGAGTCGATTGGAATGAAGTGCAGAGATAAGTCAGGGTGACGTTATGTGTATCGGTGTGGGAGGGGTCCGGTGTAGGTGGCGGGCCAATCAGGTGGCGTTTCTCCAACGTCCGCGCTCCCAGTCGACTATCGCTAACCAGACTGGGTCCAGTTCAAGTCCCGTGTCCCTGTTGAGGTTGCCCTTTTCCCCGTGTATGGCTATTGCTTCTTTGACGAGACGGTCCCAGTAATTTGATGATTTATTGATGATCTCGGTGGTTGTGAAATCCATTGTATGGCTCTCCTGGATTGAATGTTCTGCTAACCCTGATTATTCGGGATGAAAATTCCTTATGTAGCTGGCGTGTTCTTTTCAAAACATTAACCCCTTGGAAAAAACATTTTAAAGAGGAAATTCTTCTTCAGCAGTGCTGGTGAGAAATCAATGCCTGTCACCAAAGAGTGAAGCGACTTGCAACCCGAGCTAAAAACCACCTGGAAAATAGCTTTTCGGTCGGGTTTCCACTGTGATATCAGTAGAAACCCGAAAACAATTTTGAAAAATTATGAAGCTATTTACGAGTAACATTGTTGGGGTCAGGCCATCGACTTTTAAAGAGCGAATATACCTGGCCACGGGCTCACGTAGGTATAGAAGACATCGGTCCGAATAACTTTTCTTGATATATATATTCTCTTCGAGGTCACCGTGTCTGTTATTTTACATCGCTTTCGGGCTTTTTGGATTAATGACGACGGTGATGATCATCGTAAGCACATCCATGCCTACCCATTATTCAAACCTAGAACCGTTAGCTTCGTAGCACACTACGCTAACTATTCGATACAATAGTTAATTTGTAGGGTCTGACGTACGGCTGCTGTTAAGCAGGTGCGATTTTCCCTCTCTGTCCTGATAACGGAAATCATTTTCGAAGATAACCATTTCGAGCTAATCCAGTTTCGCTGTTATTCATTTGCACTTGAATTGACCCATTTAATTGTAATTTTGTGATTTGACAGTTCCAAAGCGAATTCACACTGCTCAGATATTGAAGAATCAATTTTTGACGTCTAACAAATGCTGTGATAGTAAGAGAACTAGAACAATATGAGCAGAAGGGGGAAAATGGTGGGGGGTATTTTCTAGGTGGCACTCAGGTTTAGTGTACACGTAGAAATAATACAAAAATACATATTTTATGTAAAAGGGAATTTATTTTTATAGTTTTCTTGTGGTATGGCACTACGGGAAGGAGGGAAACTGGTTGGCATCCAGGGACGTACTACGCATTTGCCCCTCCTGGCGCCGTCATTGGGTTGAGTCAATTGCGTGAAATTCTGTAAATCATAAATTTTGCCAAAATGTTTATGTTGGGTTTATTTGTAACGCTTAATTTTGAACGTATATGTACTTCGACCGGGAATTGTGTATAAAAATTCTAAATGTGACCTTTGCGGCCTCATAGCCCCCCCCCCCCTACCCAATCCCTATCGGTAGGCCCTTGATTAGAAACATGTAGTTAATTCTGTATGGTGCTAATTTATTGGTACGAAGTGCGACACTGACAGTTAATTGGAATTCTAGAAAGTGATATTATCAATTTGTTGCTTAAACCAAGTTGATTAAAATCGAATCGCTTTCCAGTCGACTCTTACCTCACTCGATCTCAAGACTAATTACTTTTACCGCGATACACGGTACATTTCCTGCCTCTTTTTTTCCACTTTCGTGGGATCTGTAGGGAATTGAGGAATGTACTGTCCTTGTTCGTTTCCAATGTAGGGGAACGTGGAGCAGGATGTGATTTTTTAAAACGTTATGAACCGTTGGTTCGACAGCTGCTGGAATTGGCGGATTTCGCGGGATGACTGAGTATTATACTATGTACAGCGATGTAAAAATGTTTGAGCAGTCCTTTTCCTAGTGATTAAAGAATAAAAAACAAAGTCTATCCAAATTACATTAATAGGGATTAGATTTACTGGACACTTAAATAAGTCGACACCGGAAATCGAATCCGGGACTTATTGGTTACAAGGCAATAACGTTAACCGATGGACACAAATCGAGAGCTTTCTAGGTCAAATATTTTCCATTTTTGCGACAGTTTTACCTGAGCAAATAAATTCTCAAGCTTGTGTCCTTCCTTGTGTAATCATTGTTAACACAAATAACGTGGAACTACTTCTATTTCACAAAAATCTACTAATACTATCATCTTATGATCGAAGGGTCCCGGGTTCGTTTCCTGCTGGAGGTACGTTGCACAGTGGTTCGGATTCCACTTTGAATGTCCAGTCTCGATTAGTTTATCTGACAACATATTTGACCCAGAACGAAACCTTGTGGATATTATATGTGCACACACAGGCTGTTTTTAATTTGTCGAAAAATCTGAACATTATATTACCAATGTTACGTCTTATATGCTTACAGCATATTTTGTGCCCCTCCCCGAAACAAATTTGGTTCTTCACACTGGGGCATTCATGCCAATGTCACAGTGAATTGAAGACTAAAATTGGTAAACGCTCCACAATAATTCAAACACCGTTTTCCACTGCCACGTCCCGGAGAGGACTTAGGCCAGGGTAAAACATGAAATTCTCAGGGCAACTAAAACTGATTGATAACTTATTTGAGGAGAAAAGGAAAACAAAGGAAACAACTTGTTTAACCTACTACGGAAGGTACAATGCACCGTGTATTCTTAATTTTCATATTACATTAAATTTATATACAGGATTGTATTTAAAGCTATCTCCTTGTTTCTTGGTCACATATATCTCTATTAAACATATTTCATCTACTGGGAGGCTTCTTTTTCTTCTTCTTCTTTATGGATACGTGATGGACTTCTTCTTCTTCTATTTGGCTAACAAGCTTCTTCTTCCTCTGCTAATAGGCTCCCTCTTCTTCTTTATGGATACGTGATGGACTACTTCTATCGTTGATTGGTTAATAGACTTCTTCTTCTATGAATTGGTTAATATACTTCTCTTCTTCTATCAATTGGTTAATAAGCTTCTTCTATCGATTAGTTAATAGACTTCTTCTTCTATCAATTAATATGCTGATTCATCTATTGGTTAATAGGCTTCTTCTTCTATTAATCAATATATTTATTCTTCTGTAAACTTCTTTTTCTACCAATCAATAACTTATTCTTCTATAAACTTCTTCTATCAATCAATATACTTATTCTTCTATCAATTAGTTAATAGGCTTCTTCTTCTACTAGTCGGTAGTCTTCTTTTTCTACTAATCAATATATTTATTCTTCTATTCGTTAGTAGACTACTTCTTCTATTTGTCAATAGGCTTATCCTTCCATTGATTAATAGAATTCTTCTTATACTTCTTCTATTATTTAATACGCTTCTTCTTCTATCGATGAAATCATATATTTATTCTTCTAGTAAATATATCCTTTATTTACCAAGGCTCCTATATCCAAATTCCTTATTTATTAAACATTGGATTGATTCCCGTATCTTCCTTGCTATATTTCCCTCCGTTTCTGGGCTTTGTCAAAGATACAACAATAATTCAAATCGACATTTTCTGTGCGATGACTTTATACCGCCGCCACTGAGTTGGCGTCGCACCGGGTAAAACAACCAAAAAGATCTAGCGAAAAATGTCATTCTGAGAAAGACGGTAGAGATATAAAATTGTAATCGCTTTTTAACTTCATTAATCTTTACACACAATCACATATGGTACACTTGTCAATCATTTCTTTATCTCACCTTTATCCACCTCCATTGTTTATTTCAGTTCATAAATCTATGTAAGCACAATTAATTTCAGATCTCCCAAACACTTTCATTCAATTCGCGTGCGCATTGTTACTATAATCTGCGATCCTAATATGTCTTCCGCATCCTGCCATCTATGATTTTTTATTTCAATCATTTCATCATCAACCATATCGTTTACGTGTGCGGGTACGTAACACCACGTTAAACTGTGAAATGTGCCATGCTTTATAATGTGGTAAACGTGAAATGTGGCTGGTAGCCCTCTAAGTATTTCAATGGGCGTGTAAAGAGGCACTAGTTTGAACGTTCTTACGGACTGATGTGCTAAACGATGCGATTTCCCAACACTTTCGCTTTTGGCACTTACAACGTTTACCACTTTTAATCCTCAATTATTGTAATCAAAAATGGAGAATAAAGGATGAATCAAAGAAAAGAGGGTGAATCCGTAAAAATTCGCGGAACTGACGCCCTGGGTTAATTTTCAGGTACCAGGGCATAAGCACATACCTCCGAAAGTAGTTTGACTACTTTTTGATCCGTCCGTATACATAACATAATAATGTTTCTATGTAACCATATTTTGCATATTGTTCAGGAAAATATAATTACTGTTTCTAGATCCATGTATGGCTTCTGGTTTCATTCCGAGGCGTCATTTCGTCAGTTACATGAGTCACAATCAGTTCTTGCACTATTGTGCAATATTGTGTGCAATATTGTAACTTCATATTTGCCGTTTTAACTAGGAACGTTAACATTATTTGCAATTCTTTTGTACACTATGTTGCGACAAAGTTTCGTGATCTCCCACAACAGGGGTGTAAGTGGTGATCTTTTGTGGACACACAAATGTCAACCTCACTTCCAGGTAGTACACCCTGAACTGCATTTTGCAGACTAACGAAACTCTGGCGTCTGGATGCATGGCCCATGCCTTATTAAAACATAACCCGAATATGTTACTTCCTACCTTAACGGGATACTACCACATTTCGACTCGCATTGTTTTTGAACACTACAGTCCTCTGAGTTGAATTTTAAAGCAGTATCGTATTCTGCAAATACAAGATGTGTTGCGTACACTTCAACACTTTGTGGTCTTTGTCGACTCAGGTATAGACATATACTAAATATTTACTTTGACTCCTCCACATTAATGTCAATTTTTTAGCGTGGGTAAATGGAGGTACCCGTCTTACCCCGCCTACATTTTCTTTTCAAATATCGAAAAATTATTTATGTTTGTTCGATTCGATCATCTTGATTTATTTATTTATTTATTTCATTTATTTTACTTCACATTTCTGCCCCTTTTGGCTAGTCGCGAAGATGATGATGAGTGATGATACGATGAAATTGATGAAAGGACACCCATGCCCAGGCCGGGATTCGAACCCGGGACCCCTGGCGTCGTACCTCGCTGTGCTAACCACTCCACCATCTTGAAAATGGGAGGAAGAAAGGAAGAAGAAAAACAGAGGAATAAAGTGGAAAAGATAAAAAAATATATATTTAGCAAAACATATTCACCAAAACAAAAGCCTAACTTAAATATTCCTCCCGCCCTTGAACCCTCTCAGACAAATTTCTGGCAAGGCCACAGGCTCTGTTGATAGAGTAACGGTGCAGTTGGTACTGATGAAGTGCACTACAAACGATGCAATAGTTTTCGTTAACTATTCATAGTGGACAGTTCTCGCTATGAAGCACGCGTTGCAAAAACATTTATAGACACAAATGAATCATCAACTCAATATGGCTATGTTTCTTATTTTCCAGCAATTTCCAGCGAAATGTTATTTTCCCTTCTCCAGAGATTCATCTCAATTCTGGAATAATGTTAAAATTAATCCGTTCGCGTTTCTTCGTTCGCCTCCAATTTCTCTTCCGCGAGGCATCTCTTATTTCACGAATTCTTGGAATTCTCTAATTCCCGTAAGATGGCAGTGACGTCGCGTAGTCTGAGGATGGGGTTAATACGTTGAGTTGATCTTTCATGACTGGTTGACTTGCTCTCTGAGAAGTAGCAAAGAAACTCCTTTTTTTTTTTTTTTTGCCTTCGAGTAGGAAAACAGTGTTCTTAAGCAGCCAACCTCATTTCGCTGAAAGCATTCAAACTTGCATAACCATTCCAAAAGTTCCGAGACTGGTATTATCTTTGTTTTGAATACAGTTATTATTTGAGTGATAAATGACGGATACTTGATTTTGTTATCAGTGTACAATGATATTTGAAAATTATTACCTTACGCTAGATCTACAAGAGGTTCAAAACTTATCGCGAAACTTGCAAAACGATTGAAAGAATCTTACATTTGAAATCCATGAACTCAACAAATATCAGTCGTAACGATATATAATAACCTAAACCATAAAATCAACTGATCTCCCTTTCTTCTATCTGCTTTGCTGCATTTCATTTATATATTATTGCTTTCTTTCTTATGCTTCCTATCTATCTGTAGTTGCTTACTCCTTTTCCTCTTGATTTTTCTTCTCTTCGGTTTTTACCATGTTTTCTCTTTTCCTCTCTGTCGCCTCTTTGCTTTCTTTATTTCCTATTTTCGTCTTTTCATCTCTCTATACTCTTTTCTTTCTTTCTTGCGCTCATCTTTCCTTTCTTTTTGCTTCTCTTTCTTTTCTTTTTATTTATTTCTCTGTTATATTCTTTTTGTATCCATCTCTCTCTCTCTCTCTCGCCTATTATTGTTATCTTTCCTTCTCTCTTTCTCTCACTCTCCCTCTCTCGGATAACACAGGTCTACAAAAGATTCTTTTTTTTTAGTTGCCAAAGATTTTTTAACGAATTTATGGTATTTTGGTTGTGCTGAATCTAAAATGAACAACAGTTTTGCCAAGTTGGCTCTAGTTCTTGAGATACTTAATATCCTTCGATATTAAGTTTATCTCTATAAGAGCTGTAGGTTTTGACATGAAATAGGGCATGGCTTTATTTTAGACTATAGAAATAATTCTCTAGTCCATCCATTGCACAGGTACCTATTTATTAAAAGTTCGTTTTTCTTTATTTGTTTTATTTTTTTATTTTTATTTCTATTGTTTAGGGGAATGAAACATAAGTTCTTTAAGAGCTGGCCACGTAAATGATTCTGATGGATTGTGCTGCATTTGTGGTGAATATTCTGTGCAGAAACAAAGAAAAACCACAGACTTTGTAAAGGAAGCATATCTTGCATATTGAAGTAGTTTGTTAAGTCTTGGATAAAAGTGGCGAGTGTTTCATTACATCTATAGATACTTTCATGGACTGAGTATTGAGAAATTAAAAACGGGATCTTTGACGGGCTTCAAACTCGTAAACTCATTAATGATACAAATCTCTACATTTTAAGGATGATATTGAAGTTTCCACATGATTCAATTATGTCTGAGTTGTCAAGAACTTATTCTGAAACTATGAAGAACTTGTGCAAAAACTTGCTCATAAACTTAAAATATTTTGGTATTAATATGAACATAAAGATAACTGTCCTCCAAATCCACTTTAACAGTTTTACAAATAATCTTGGTGGTTTTAATGAAAACCAAGGGGAGAGGTCCCACCAAGATATAAAGGAGATGATGGAGGAAATATTTCAAAGCAGATGGGACAGATACGAGATAGCAGATCAGTGGTGGCGATTGGGTGGGGCGTGGAGGACATTTCCCACCCACTTTTTGCCTCCGCACTATGGTCTCTTAATGATAAGCCATGTCTACTAAGGGAGACGAAACTGTCCTTCCACCTGCCCCCCCCCCCCCCGTTTTGGTACCCAATCGTCGCTAGTGTGGCTGATTATTGCTGGAATCTTCAACGTGATTGTTCCGACACCCTACACACAAGAAAATCTCAGAAACAACGTTTTTTCTCATCATTAGAAGTGATTAACAATGAGATTTCATGCTTTTATTAGTTGTTTTTTTTAAAAGGACAGCCATTACTCAAAAACTAGAGCCAATGTTGGAAAACGGATTGCTGCGTCCCCGGCTAGGAATTCTTCTACACCCAGGGCTTGCTGGGTTTAATTAATAGTCTCAGTTACTATATTTCACACTTTATTAACTGCAAATTGACTTAACTAGAAACTAGTTAGCATTTGTGAATCAACACGTTTAAAAGACACTTCCACTGAGATATCTACTTTACACAAGCCTTTCAGAAGCAAATCTTTCATTTAAATTTTAACTCTGTTATGTGCAGCAGTTTAGAACAAGAAATAGTCACAAGATTACTCACATAAAGCCTTGAAAAATCACAAACTTAGACTTACATTAAAGTCGTCTTTCATTTGTTTGATAACTTCTCTGGAAGAAGAAAAGAAAATCTCTATCTTTTCCCATCGTTACCAACTCGCTTATTTTTGCGGAGTTGCCAACTTCGAACAGAAAATTATCATATAACCATACAGGCCCTCCTATACGAGTGATAACACTAGAAATCTACTTTGACCATAAAGGCCGTGTTATGCAATGAACGAATAACATTGGGTTAAATGAACATAACAGAACTAATAAGTCTTTTGCTACGACAAAACTTGGATCGTTGTTTGATATCATACACGAAATAACATTGGCAAAGATACCCTACTCTCGTTGGCAACAAAAAATGTGTTACCAGTGTAATTTCTATTTTTGTCCCTTCTTTCTTTATTTCATTCTCTCTATTTCTTACTTTTCTCTCCCTCTCTCGGAAGGTTTCTAATTTACGAAGTCTCGTCACCATTTTCAATACATTTCTCACTTCAGAGATCACAAATGCTTGATTGCAACTTCCACCACTCCCCCCCCCCCCTCGAGAATTTTTTGTGGGCGCTCATGTTCAGAATCATTCATAATAGATACTTTAATTGTCGGGTAGACAAAATATATTTATACTGTTTAAGATTCGTGGAAGCGACTTATGTTTCTCTTTTTCCTCTTTCCAGGCTCTAGAAGGATCTGTGTTGCGGGACTTAAAAGAAAACTCAGGATGCAAGGGACTCGTAGAGACAACCGGATATGCTAATGCCGCGACCATGGTGAAGTGAGGCAGCGGACACAAGGGGGAGATCTTGTCGATCCAAGAGTGCGTCCTCGAAGACCAGTGTCATGGGATGTGATTAGAGAGGGACACTCTTCTCCCGAATCTTCGTGCTGGCGTCCCCGAAGCAACAGGACCCAGAGAAACAGCGCCGAGGATCCAAAGAGGAGCGCCAGCCCTTAGTACTCTCGCTGCCCGGCTGTCTGTCCGTCTCTCGCGCGCGTGAGCTGTCGCGTGCCGCCGCCAGGGTGTGCGGATGGTGTTGCGGCGTTCTGTGCTGCGGGCGTTGCAAGATGGGCTGCACGCCCAGCATCCACGTCTCGCAAGCCGGTGTGGTCTTCTGTAGGGACAACGACGAGAGTCCCTCCACGTACTCCACCTTCAACCACCAGGGCGCTGGCGTCGGCCATGAGCAACTCAAGTTGGATCTTGACACACCTGCGGGTAAGTGGAACATTATTATAATATGTTGATGGATTCATTTGGTTTATTTTTCTTAGCTTTTCTGCCGCGCGAAGATGAGGATGAGTGATGGTTTGATGACATTGATGAAGATCACCAATGCCCAGGCCGGGATTCTAACCCGAAACCACTGGCGTCGTAGTGCCCTGTGTTAACCACTCCGCCGCGGAGGTCGACCTTAAGTTTGAATATGTGTATGCTCTAAAACACCCTTTAAACCGCCGGTGTCACCTTACGGTGATAACGCGAAATGAGGGTCTTTTCCGCCGTTGTCACCCTAAGGTGACAAGAAGAATTAGGTAAAATTCCCATGCTATTTGCACCTTGATACTTTTATATTGTGGTGTAAACACTAACAGGCTTTCTGGGAAAAGCCTACTTCATGGTTGGAGAACTTTTTCCCCCCTTTCAACACGCCCAGGTCACGTGTTCGAGTCCTTGTTAACCTTGTTTTTCGAGCTGTGCATGCAGACTTCAACATATTGGCTCATATTACATTTTGTGTTCCAGCTAGGAACATGAAACAACTTTCATTTCATTACGAAAGATCCATATTATGAAAAGAAAGCTAAATTTTGCGTCCTTTTCCTATAGGGGTGGGGAAAGATGGGGCGAAGTCCAGATTTTTATTATTCTTTCATAGAAAGTTAAGGACACGGCCCATCCCTCCCTGTTTTTTCACTTTGGCGTTCTGAATTGTACCCAGTTGCATGCCCTGGTGTCTTAGCTTCAAAACAAAACTTACCCGAAGCAGATTGGTCCAATAGTCTACGAGTTATAACGTTTTTTTTTTCGAAATAAGTGTAAAAATTTAAAAATCGCGCCGGAAAGCCTCGGCGAATTAGGGGTTACATTCGACAAACCCGCCCGGCAGTTTAAAGGTTTAAGGGTGTGATGGGTAATCATGTCAACAACCTCTCTCCCACCTAATATACCCTGGACTGCATTTTGCAGACTAACTAGGCTCTGGCGCCTCTCTGAGGCTCTTGCGTCCTGTCTTTGTGTGTTTGTGACGACTGTCTCTTCATTCATCTCATCTTAGAATCACTCATCCCCTTCGTCGCGATTAGACAAAACGTGGCTGTGGCAGAAATCCGTAGTAAAATAAAACAAATCAATCGAGCAAACACTTCAACATGTTAAACTAAATAAGGTGTAAGTAGCTGTACTGAAAGTCCGCTTGTGGACATTGGGAAGTTGATTAAGAGTTCCAGAAATTCTAGCGACGAAAATTTGAAGTTTGTCACACGGTCCAAAAATCCATAGTAGGAGAATATGAACCGGGTCATGAGTTTCAAAAATTGTTGTTAAAAACACCAAGTAAATGCTGCGATCGTGAACCTACATAAGGAGTATGTTTAACTGGTCGAAATACCTACATTTGGTTTAGTAAATATTTTGCATTCATTTTCTAATAGAACGATGAAGAACTTTAAGTTAACTGGAGTAATACTGCACTGTTCAAAGGGATCGATATTTTATAGATATACTTTCCGTCTACGATCAATAAACTTTTCATTACAAATAGAAGAGAACAAATCATATTGTTTGAGCAATAAATCCTTCTTATGTTTTATTTTATGGATAGTAGGAATGAAAGTCTCAGCAGGCTTGTTATGTGATTATTTCTACAGATCTCTACATGTAGTTTAATAGATGTGGGAATGTGAAGAAATTTACATGCCGTGAAGGGATATGGGAGGGGGAGATGTCCACACATTCAGTCTGTCAGTTGTGGTGGTGATTTGATCAGCAGCACGCTCCGGCCACCTTAACCTGCCATGGTTGCCCCCAAGTACCCCTTTTTGGTAACAGTAGTATAAGTCGGAGACGGATTTCTTAAAATTTACAGGAGAAAAGACGAGAAAGTACTTACGGAATTGTGTTCTTCAGGACTTTCTGAAGCCGGAGATATTTTTTTTTATAATCGTGCTACGTATTTTGCCTGTAAATAAGGTATTTTTCGTCAATCATGCATCTCCGTTGTGCGATAGCTCGTGCCGCCATTACCGTCGACTACGTGAATCAAATGTTCCGTGCGTTTGGTTATGTAACCCCCTCACAGTGTAGCAACCACGCGGAAGTTTGACAAGATGACGTGTGAGCGGGTTTTTTTTCCAATAAAAGGTAAGATTCTAGTTTACGTCCTTTTCCTAAGGAATACGTGTCATATATCGTTGGAAAGCTTATTTTATAAGGAATTCAACAACGTAAATCCCAAAGCGAGCAAAAATTTCCTGAAGGAGTAAATTGAGAAAAACCGATGTTGTCTGGATATGTGCAATTGAACGTACTGAGGTATTTTTTAGATGATGAAGCACATATTTAGGGGTGAAATGAGTGCTAATGGAACCTAACCTAACAGGCCTAACCTAACCTCGTAGGCATACCTCGACCCCGTGAATGGATAGTGGGGCTATCGTGAACAGAAAGTGTAAAAAGAAAAAGGTACTTACCCGAAGAGATGCCGGGTGCCGCACCACGATCGCGCACCGCGAACGCAATGAAGCAATCACCATGCAGATAAGGACGTAAAGTAGAGTCTAGCCTCAATTTTCGCTTAAAAACCTTTTGTGAATAGTTTGTGCGGCATTTATCGGTTCATAAGTTTGGAAACACTGCACATCAGCTGACGATACTGCATATCAGCTGACGATAGACAACGTGAGTCAAGATTTGCCCGCCGAATTAGCAACGACCAATAAATGATTATAATGTTAAAAGTAACGTGTTTTTCATGGAAAAAAAGTTATGGCCAGCTTGAAAAACCTTCCGCTATGCATATGAGGTAAGTAGCAATGATTTTTATTTGAAAACAACCGAGTTTCATGTGTCTCCGGCTTATACTACTGTTACCATCTCCCAATAGGCTACACGTCTGACGTGTGACAGTCACACTCCATCGACTGAACTTCGCGTGTGTGTGTCTCTCTCTCTCTCTCTCTCTCTCTCTCATAATTTATGAGTTCAATACATAGATTCAAGCTATTTAGAAATACATTATTATAACTTCATTACAAACACCAACACAATAACAACAGCAGTAGCTATTTTAACGGTGACATATTTAGCAGCTGAAAGCTGAAACTCTTCCATTCTTCATATATGTATATTGCCATGGCTGCAATAGTGCGCCATTGTCTGTAATTATGACTATTGAGTATTCTCTATTTGGGTTAGTATTGTTTTGTATCGGCGTCCCATATAAAACCAGGCATGTGGCATATTTCAGTTTGAACCGGAACTTGCTTACTTGTCTTTGAAAATATAGTATATTTCTCTGGCAGTGCTTCAGGCTGTTTTACATTGCATGAATCCCTAAGGCTACGTCAGCTGCAAACATCAAAATTTCATTAAAGTGAAACGCTCCCAGCAATTGAACTCATCAATAATGCCGGAAGGCATTCGAAGAAAGACTGATCCCCTCCCCCGCCCCCCTCTCAGCCATTCTGCGTCCTGCAGCTGTTAAGCTGCTTCAGTTCCATGTATTGGAGGCAGATGAGAGGGGTCCTCTGAAGTCCCAATTGGCTGAATCGGATATTTGCATGATTTATGCAAAGACCAGGAAATTTAGTTGCTTTATCTCCAAGGTATTCGAATTCGGATTTGCGCTTCATTGAAATAATATTTTTTTTTCAAGAGTGGTGTTAGCAGAAAGTTTGATTTGTGATTTGATTTTTTTTATATAAAAGTCCACTTTAAGCACATTAGGCTAATCGGGACTGGACCTACAGTTATGGTGGGATCCGAACCGTTGTGCCGCCAGACCCTGTGACCGAGTAGTTAGCACATCGCGCTGCGACGCCAAGGGTCCCGGGCTCGATACCCGATGGAGGCACAAGTAGTTCGGATCCCACTTTAAACTGTAGGTTCAGTCCCGATTAGCTTTCCTGTGCATAAAATGGACTTAAAACCAAAACTCAAACAAAGAACGCCCCTGCTCAGGCCATGATTCAAATTCGTGACCCCGTGTAGAGCACTGTGCTAACCACTCCGCCACATGAAATTGATGAAGAGACACTCACGCCAGGACCCTAACAAGATACCATCGCGACATTGTATGTCCTTCACTCGTCTGTCATTTTCATATCTATAGTGTAGATACAGCAAAGGACCTAATCATCATTGCAGAAGTGCGGAATAACTGCGTTATTTGCATACTTTAACGCATTGCTTGTACTACATTTATCAATGCATGATTAACTCAAATTAAACTGTATATCTATTTTGTTACTTAGCGTCCCATTTTTTTGGCCAATCGCGTCCATTAGGATGAATGATGAAATTAATGAAAAGACACAAGCGACACCCATACTTAGGTCGGGGCTCCAACACGGTAACTTTGATAGCGAGCTTGAAAGTCGATCACTGAGAAAACTACAAATGAACCTGCTAAGAAGTGAAGGGTTCTTCGTTCGAATCCATTGTAATTATTCGTAAGTGCAGACACGATCATAAGTGCACTAACCTATTCAAGTTGCCCTTCTCATGGCCGTCTGGAGCCCACTCGAAGCAACTTGGTACAGAGTCTATAGTGACCATGGGGAAGCGAGTGTTGACGAAAAAAATAGTTCATATTTTCACCAGCCGGTGCAAATGTGGCGCTTTGAATTAAATTTCTCCTACTCAGCCCCCTCTGGATTTCGGTCGAAGCAACGGATTAAGTTGAAACTTGGTATAGAGGCTATGGTGACCATGAGGAAGCGGGTGTTGACGAAAAAATAGTTTAAATTTTCACCACCAGGTGCAAATGTGGCGCTTAGAATTAAATTTCCCCTACTCAGAGCCCTCTTGAGCTCGATCGAAGCAATGGATTACGGTGAAACTTGGAACAGAAGCTATGGAGACCATGGGGATGCGAATGCTGATGAAAAAAATAGTTCAAATTTTCACCACCAGGTTGAAGTGTGTCGCTGTAGTAACAAAAACCAGTAATATGAGTTTGTCGGTAAATCAGTATTCAATATGAGTCATGACAACATGAATGACCTTTTGGAACCGTAAAGCAGTGTGATCAATGGTCAGACGAAGAGTATTCCGGAATGTTTTTCACTGTGCACCCGATTTACGCGCCGCATTTCGACCTGGTGGTGGAAATTTGAACTTTTTCTCGTCATCGTTCGCTTTCCCATGGTCTCCATAGACTCTTTTTTTACGTTTCAGCGCAATCCGTTGCTTCCATAGGGCTCCAAAAGACTCTGAGTACGGTAACGTTAATTGTGGTCACCCGGTATCAATCAGTTTTAGACATTCGATCATGTTACCTTAGCCATATTCTAACTTTAATCGTTCCATGCTCTAGTTAGAAACTATTTATTGTCCCCAAGTACCCTGTGCAGAATCGTTCTACTGTAAATAGACCAGGCTATCCATGATGCCTGTGAAATTGTTTCCCGCCAGTGTGTGCGCGCTAGGGCTTGCACAATTTGTAACGCTAAACAAGAACCTTATCTTCGAGTTAACGTGTAACTCGTGTTCCTCGCTATTTTCGAATCACGTGAGGTTCGCATGAATATGTATGGATTCAGTGAATGTGTGCAGAAAGCAGAACAATCCTTTGGGAACACAATCGCGATTATTAAAACAAGCGCTGCCGCTGAAAAATATATCGTTGAGACAGTTTTTCTCTATTTCATTTTCCCTTTTTCTTTTCTATTTCATTCTCTCTCTCTCTCTCTCTATCTCTCTCTCTCTCTCTCTCTCTCTCTATTTCTCTTCTCTATTTACTTTATTTTTCCATCTTTCTTTGCTTCTCTCATAAATAATAGAATTACCTCGGCTCTTAAAACAGTAGAATTTATTAATGATAGGATAACATATGCAGTTTTACAGGGTAGGTGGTGTAAAATTATTTTAATAAACATACATGCACCAACGGAAGATAAAGATGATAATACTAAAGATGATTTTTATACAGAGTTAGAACAGGTCTTTGATAAATTTTCTCAGTATGATATGAAAATTCTGTTAGGTGACTGTAATGCACAGATTGGCAAAGAAGAGACATTTAAACCCACGATTGGTAAAGAAAGTCTTCATCAATTAAGTAATGATAATGGTATAAGATTGATTACTTTTGCAACCTCAAAGAATTTAATTGTGAAAAGTACCACTTTTAAACATAAAGATATCCATAAATATACCTGGTCTTCTCCAGATGGTAAAACTCATAATCAGATAGATCATGTTCTCATTGATAAGAGAAGGCATACTAGTATAATTGACGTTCGTACACATAGAGGTGCTGACTGTGCCAGTGACCATTATTTAGTAATTGCTAAATTAAGAGAAAGACTCTCAGTGATAAATCATAAGCAACAAAATCTAAAAGTTCTAAAATTTGATACAGGAAAGTTTACTGATGAAAGAATTAAGAAAGATTACCAAATTAAACTGTCAAATAGATTTGATGTTTTGCAGGATTTAAATGATGATGAAAATATAAATGAAACAGATGTAAATAAGAATTGGGAGCAGATACGTAATGCAATAGAATCAGCAGCTAAAGAAAGTATAGGATACCATAAACCGAGAAAAAGTAAGCCATGGTTTGATAATGAATGTCATAATTTAATAGAAATAAGAAATCAGGCTAGACTTAGGTGGTTAAATAACTCTGATGATACAAATATAAACTATTATAATAGGATAAAGCGAGAAGTTAACCGCACGTTTAGAAGTAAAAAAAGGGATTACTTGAAAAGCAAAATTAACGAAATTGAAACAAACAGCAAAAATAAAAATATCAGAGATTTATATAAAGGTGTAAATGAGTTTAGAAAGGGGTGGCAACCTAAAGTAAACTTGATAAAAGATAAAGACGGTGATTTTCTAGCTGACCCAAGCGATATTCTGAATAGATGGAAGAACTACTTTAATGACCTTTTAAATGTCCATGTAGGAGATAAATCAGAAGTAAATGAAGTCCACACAGCAGAACCTTTAGTTCCAGAACCTAACTTGACTGAAGTTAAAAATGCTATTAAAAGGCTAAAGAATAACAAAGCACCTGGCATTGATTTAATACCAGCTGAGTTAATTAAATATGGTGGAAATTCATTAATATGTCAAATTCATAAATTAATTTGTTTAATATGGAATAAAGAAGAAATCCCTCAACAGTGGAAACAATCCATAATTGTTCCTGTGTTTAAAAAAGGTGATAAAATGAACTGTAATAATTACCGTGGAATTTCTCTACTCTCAACAACATATAAAATATTATCTAACATTCATTTAACAAGACTAACCCCATATGCTAATGAAATTATAGGTGATTATCAATGTGGATTTAAACGTAACAGATCAAATATATATCAAATTTTTCACATTAGACAGACACTTGAAAAAAAGTAGGAATATAATCAAAATGTACATCAGCTATTCATTGATTTCAAAAAAGCATATGATTCGGTCAAGAGAGATAAATTATATAATATATTAGTAGAGTTTGGAATACCTAAGAAGCTTGTTAGTATGATAAAAGTATGCACCAGTGAAACAGAAAGTAAAATTCGTGTGGGTATTAATATGTCTGACAAATTTACAATTCATGATGGGTTAAAACAAGGAGATGCATTATCTCCATTGCTCTTTAATTTTGCCTTAGAATATGCTGTTAGGAAGGTAAAAGAAACTAAAGAAGGACTAAAATTAAATGGTGTGACTCAGTTGTTAGCATATGCAGATGATGTAGACTTACTGGGGGATGATGTGAATACAATTAAGAATAATGCTAAAATATTTTTCAAAACTGCTAAAGAGATAGGTTTGGAAGTTAACAAAGAAAAAACTAAATATATGCTTACAGGCCGAAACCAAGTGTTAGGTAATAATCTAATTATTGATAACAACTCATTTGAACCAGTTTCCAAATTCAAATACTTAGGAGTAATATTAACAAATGAAAATTATATTAAAGAGGAAATAAAAAGTTGGCTTAATTCAGGAAATGCATGTTACTTCTCTCTTCATAAACTTTTGTCTTCTCGTTTAATATCTAAGAAACTAAAAGTTAAAATATACAAAACCGTAATTTTGCTGTAGTATTATATGGATGTGAAACTTGGTCCCTTACATTGAGAGAGGAACATAAATTGAGAGTATTTGAAAATAAGATCCTTAGGAAAATCTTTGGACGTAAAAGGGATGAAGAGACAGGTGAGTGGAGAAGGTTACATAATTTAGAACTACATAATTTGTATTCATGTCCAGATATTATTAGAATAATTAAATCAAGAAGACTTAGGTGGGCAGGCCATGTGGCACGAATGGGAGAGGAAAGAGGAGTTTACAGGATTCTTGTTGGGAAACCTGATGGTAAGAGACCTGTAGGAAGGCCAAGACGAAGATGGAGGGACAACGTTGAGATGGACCTAAGGGAAATCGGTAGGGATGGAAAAGAGTATATATAACTTGCTCAAGATAGGGACAGATGGAAGGCCTATGTTGCTGCAGCCATGAACCTTCGGGTTTAAGAAGGCTAGGGAGTTAGTTAGTTAGTTCTTTGCTTCTCTCTCTCTCTCTCTCTCTCTTTTACTAATCCTGTTGTGGTCCCATTTCTCATTTACCAATACAGGATACACACTGAACGAAAATGTGTCTATCTTTTCTGCACTAAGTGGCCGCGGTGGCTCAGTCGGTAACGCGTCTGACTACCATGCTCAAGGTCCCGGGTTCGATCCCCGGCCGGTTCAAATCCGGGAACTTTTCTAACGGTGGAAGCGGCCCCGGCGCCTACCCAGCGTCGAATAACATGGGTACCTGGGGGAAACCCTGGGGGGTAAAGGCGGTCAGGGGCGTGATGCTGATCACATCACCCCCACTCACGACCGGATCAAGAAAGTGTGGGGCGTTACCCCCACACCCCCTATACGCCTTCATGGCGTGGTGCTATGCACAGGGGAACACTTTACTTTTTTTTTCTGCACTAATACACAACAGTAATAGATATTACATTCTAAAACACATTATATTGTTGAGTTTGAATTTGTTTTCAAGTCGGCAAATCGCGGCTAGATCTACAGTTTAAAGTGGAGTCCGAATTACTGTGTTTCCAGTGGTAGAATTGGGCCGATATGGCATACCGGCAGTAAATTTAAATGCCGAAGAGCATACTGGCAGTAAATATGTTTAAAATTAGCATTTATTTTGAGTTGTACCGTACAGCACTCTACACTATTCCCCCACTCCTCCCTCCACGGGTGACCGTTCCTTGTCGATCATACGTCATAAGAAATGCAACAATAGCGCCGAGAATGTGCTGAAATGTTCTAAATTGAACCACATAAGACGAATCACTTAACATAATCAAAAAGATTTAGAATCAACCAACAACATGTTTAGAATTGTATATAATACTAGCTGATTACCCGGTGTTGCCCGGGTATCCCAATGTTGTATTAGACAGGAAAATAATGAATTATAACTATAGTGTAAAATGTAGCTAATTTTAGATGTGATCGTGAATGTCACCAATGAGCTTAGCGATTCCGAAAACTATGGATTCGACACTAATCTAGGTCATTTTTTTACATTTTATTTTTCACCCCCTCTCACCCTCCCCCCAATGCCGATAGGTGATGAACTTGGAGTTGAACCTCATTGGGAGTGTCACGAAAACTATGGATTCCATCCGCAACACAGCCTGAATGTTAGACAACCCGAGAAACACTATCGTTGTGCGGATTGCATAGAGTCACGTATGTCTGTTTGTGCGGAATTTAATATCGGTGGTTCTCAATTATTTTTACATGTCACCCCTTGCCACCCCCACCCCTAGGGGTGCCAGGGGTGTCTTACCCCAACAGTATTTCTTTCCAGGTTGCAAGTGATACGTGCGCTCCAGGCGTTCGAGAGTTATTGCTGAACAAACATACACACATATATACATACATACATTTTTCTATTAGAGAGATTGGTAACAAAGGACGACATTTTACATATTTACCACATGACATAAGTTGCAATAAATTAAACAATGTATCAGTTGGCAGGATAAATCACAGTGATCATGTATGTTAATTTTGAGGCTGATTTTTGTGGTCTTAGGAATTTCTGCAGTAGTGAAGGGTTTAATGCCTACAATTCATGCTTGGCACAAATAAAAAAGGAGCGCAATTTTTGGTGATGAAAGAGAGTGAATGAGAACCAATGCATTATTTAAGAAATCACCCGTAAAAACTATTGTATCAAAAGACAGGTCTGTCCACACGAGCATACCGCTGTAATGGGGAATTTGGAGTACACCGGCAGTAATTTATTTCCAACTCGGACACAGTGTGTATCTCCACCAGATATCGAACCCTAGGCTCTTTAATTACAAGGTGGAAACGTTACCACTACGCCATCGGGGAGGCGGCACATTATAGTGTATATTACATTAAAATAATATTTAATAAATATTTTTAATGGACATAAAACAGATTGTGGAATTCAAGATGTCATGTAATAACAGGACTCCCCATTTTTCTCCTGTTTCATGGAATTATTATATTTGTATAGTTATTTTAAAACCAGGAAAGAGATTGCTAGCCTATTTTATATAGGCCTACTTGCCAAGTTAAACCGCGATTTAAACAAACCAACTTTTGCTATATGATTTAAAATTATGTAATTAAAGTTGCACAATGAAATAATAGTTATCAGTGATTGAGAAGAACAAAATTAACTTCTATTGCTTCAGTTTCAATAAGTAGAGTTACCGCATATGTTCTTTACTCTTGAAATGCGTTTTTTACCGGTGGCTAGACCTCGTGATCTTCCATTCAGCTGTTGTTTCACGCTAACTCAAGCATTAAGAAGTTTCAGAAACTTCGAACAGGTGGCACCACATTACGAGGTTTCTAACGGACGTTTTCTTATCTTTGTTGAACTTTGCCTCAGACTTCGTTTTACGACATTTATTTTTGTAATTAGTAAGTGATGGCCATATAACAAAATAATGTCATTCAAGACAGGGAATTCAAGGAGGTGGAAATATAAATTAAATGACTTTATATAGTATATTTGAAAAAATTGTATAATAAGTTTTATAACCTTGTTACTCGAACTTTCTTATTCATTGATGTCGGATAATACGTATGTAGCTTTACCTAATTCAATACCCTTTATGCAGATCATAGGTATGTGTTAAAATCAGCCAACTTCATTAGACTAATGAAATGAAATTAACGAACTTATCATTTATAAACTTCTATAAGCATTGATGTGTCGCACAAGTGGTAGACTTTCGATCTCGCCACCGACGTTCCCGGTTTCGAGTCCCGGTATGGGTGTTCATTGTGAGTGTCCTTTCATCTTATCATCACCCATCCTAATCGTTGCGATTATCCAAACGTGGAAGAAAAGCGACGTAAACTGTCACACAAATACAAACGTGCTTCCGCGATGGTGTAGTGGTAACGTCGCCGCTTTGTAACCAAGGAGTGCAGGGTTCGAAACCAGATGGAAGCACGCAGTAGTTCGGATTCCACTTTAAACTGTAGATACAGTCCCGATTAGCCTTTGTGTGCATACGACATATGAACAAACTCAACAAGTATAGTCACCGGCAATAAAAATGGGGCGCCTAGATCCTGAATTACTCGCTTCACTGCAAGACATTATATATGTTGTCCAAATCTACAGCGAAAAGTGGATTTTAATAACAAATTTTCAATGAAAACTTCTACCACTTCCGTAGAGTTATGTAACATACATAACGCTTTGCAGGAAAGCAAGTATTGTAGGATCTAGGTGTCCCATTTTTATTGCCGGTGACGTACATACGGTGGCCATACCATAATATACTACACTTCCAAAAATACATACAAGCACGCGCAATGCACATTCATTGAAAGGTGTCTCTTCAACCCTTTCCATGATGACCGTTTCCTTGGTAATGTAGTCACAGATCAAGAGTACAGATGCTGCACTCAGATATTACAGTTACCATAAGAAACTTCAAGCATGTTGTTTTAATGAAAATAATGAAGTGTTAATATATTTTAAGATGTTGAAAGTTACTTTAAACTTTATAGAAAGGTTTTTACCTAATGTGAAATTTCTTCTGACAATTTATTTAATAAATTATTTGAATCGGATTTCATTACGCAAAATTTTATATTTGTGGCGTTCATAGTTTCTAAAATTGCCAAATCGAAATAACTATCTTACCCACAAAATAGGATATGTCTATTTTAGGATACAAATCAACACAAACGTAATATGAATGTACCGAAGACGGTCATGTTCGGCTGTCTGTCCTTCTATCCGAGACAAATTTGTTTTATACATATTGAGCCGATACCACTTTGAACAGATACCGATACTTTCACCAATACCGATGCTTGAAAACTGTAATAATTAAAATATAAAACCTATTTTAATATTAGTGTTTAAGTATTCCACTCTAATTATAATTATACGTATACATCAATTTAATAAGATTTTTGCCATAAAATATTTGAGAATTACATCAGAATATTGAATTACATGTTATATTATCGAAAAATTCAGTGTATTGACACAAAATTGGTGCAAAGTTAGAAGAAACTCTGATTTTGCATAATTTCCAGGATAATTACACATAGAATGTGCCATACGACATTTTGGAGTACTCCGTGAAAAACAAAAATGCCGGTATCGGCAGGTATCGGCAAGTGAACTCCAACCGATACTTTCCGTTACCGATATCGCTGGTTGTGTGTGTGACAGAATTTGAGGTATTGATAAGGCTGGCAAATAACGCAAGATAAACTAACTCGATTATCGCGTCGGTGTTGTCGGTGGGAGACAATAATGGATCAAGAGTGACTGAGTGACCTATCAACATTTCGGAAATAAAATTCGGCTAGGAGTGAGTATGACAGTTACACTGGGTTGCAATTAAACCAAGATAAAACTTTTTGAAGTGAAATTTATTGGTAGCAAAATACTTCCACAACCGTCCCGTCCGCCTTGATGGCCAATCACGTTTAGAATTCTATTCACACATGGCCTCCTAAGTTTCCGGATTCAAGTCCCCTCTCGCGCTGTTCCTTCTTTCGTCTGTTTTATCCAGTCATCATTCTTCTACAGCGTCACGATTGATTTTTGGATCGGATATTTCTTATTTTACATTGTTTTTCTGCCTCTTTGGGCTAGATCTCCCTGATAGCGTAGTAATCGAGGGGTCCCGGGTAGAGTTGTGCGATATTGATATCGAATATCGAAAACATGAGAATCCAGATTTGTAGCACAAACTTGTTCGAGTAGTGGGCCATCATCGATTTCGACGGTATCAATATAGACGACAGTATTATCGTTACTTCGAAAGAAGATATTTTCACGATATCGACAGTTTAAAAAATATCGGGTCGATATCGATGTATCGAAATATTGCACAGGCATGATTAGCCTATCTGTGCATAAAGTGAACTTAAGCAAACAAGACCTCCTTGAGCGACAACCAAGACGAAAATGTTGTCAGCGTCACTCTACCATCTAGTGGTGATTAACCTAAACGTTTAGAAGAGTAATGTTAAATAGCCAAAATACAAATTAATACAGCGCTTTCATCAATAGTTGATACGGTTAGGAATAAAGTATACCAGCGACATGGCCGTATATAAGGGCGGAGGGATTAAACGGGTCCAAACCTCTCATGTATTTAGTAAATACAAATTACATAATCAAATTAATAGCCTAATCATTTCATCATAATACTTCAAAGAATTTAGAAATATTTATTTATTTATGGTTTATTTGTAAAAGATGGTCACATATTCTTCAATAAAAATAATGTTACTTTCCTCATAACCTAATCATGTTTCAGCATTTGTTATGCAAGAAATATATGACTACTGTAATTGGTAATAATTAACTGTATGTAGTCTCAGAAAGTGAAAATTCAGACATATTGTGATAGATTTTTCAGTTGTTGAAAATAGAAATAGGAATGCAGTTCTACATTAAATATAATGAAGAAAACTAACAGTGGCGGCGATTGGATTCCAAAACAGGGGGGGGGGGGCAAAGGCAAAGACAGTATATTTCCCTTTGTAGATAAGGTTTAGGATAGTGCGGGGGCAAAAGTGGCGAAAAGTGGCGGGCAACTCCCCCCTTCCCTAATCGCCGCCACTGAATGTGCCGTCCCGCAGTCGGGCGTCCAAAGCACAGCGCCTTAGACCGCACGGTCACCGAGAAGGACTGAAACAAAATATATTTTTGATTAACTGTAAACTGTTTAATGGCAATAATAGTAGCATTAGGACTTGTCTGTCGTCACGGAGTCCCGGGTTCAATACCCAGTGGAGGCACATAGTTGTTCGGATCCAACTTTAAACTGTAGGTCCAGTCCCGATTAGCCTTACTGTGCATAAAATGGACTTAAAACACCAACTCACTCAAATATTATCATTAACATCAAGCAATGGTTATTACTGTTAACAGTCTGTATTTATTACAATTTTACCAGCTTTGACCTGCTGTATATATACGGCCATGATCAGGGGATATTACGTCACACTAATTGTCAACCCAAACAAAATGCAAACAACCGTGTAAGAAAACAGGTGTCGCTACGTCAGCAATCAAGCATATGGGGAAAACGACTTCGGGAGAAACCGGTAGAAACCAATTCGAGTCAAATGGAGGACGTCTGTGACTCGTGAACTGAGTAAGGCACCTGTTGACTGTGTCTACGTGAAGTTCTTCAAGCGACACCCATTTTCCCTTCCTGACCACCTTGAGACTAAGTTATCACCGTCGTATGTCACGTGATGCGATTAGTGGGTGCCTCGCAACTCCCCGTGAGTTGGCAGTCGACGGTGCGGAATATTAAAATCGGAAGACATTGTCACTTTGCTTATCCACCTGTTCCGGAACAAGATGCTCGGACAAGACGTCAGTTCCTCACTCATTCGGTGAACATCGTCTACCTTTATAGTGCGTTGACGTGCGTATTCGCTCGCATTGTGCGTGGGTGTTTATGTGCTTGCGTTTGATCTGTCGAGTCGAGTCTCATAAGTGTTGTGCGTCGAATATTGTTAGGTGTCTTGTGTCCAGTGTGTGTCTGAAGTCCTGGAAAAGTGGCAAGATGGATCCGGATGACGCTCATCAGTTGAAGGATAGGTTTGTCTCTGATGAAGATGATGATGTCTTTCAAGAGGACATTGTTCTGAAGCCTCCGCCACGTAGGAAACTCAGATTGCAAGGTGAGTCGATTGTCTTCTCTGTGTCCTAACAAGATAGGGTATCGATTTGGTTTGATTTTTGTTGTTTAGAGTCGCTTTGATGCCACTTTTCGTAATCGCGACCATGAAGATGAGTGATGATATTGGTGAAGGGACACTCACAAAGAACACTCATGCGCAGGCCGGGATTCGAATCTGGTACCCTGGAAGAGCTATCGAGACGGCCTTGAGAAACTTGAGATAACAACGAGACATGCCTCTCTAAAGTTGAGATCTCGTTGGACGCTTCGGCATGAAATTTGAAAAGCTTTATCTAAACAAATTCACTATATTTTCCCATTTCTTCAGACATATAAAGCAGATATCTACCTGATTATTCATATACATTTTTTTTTTGCAAATTCATACAGCAAATTGTACTTACTGAACGCTGAAAAATACGATTAAGTTTAAGTATTTTATGCTCAAAAAATAGCCACACTTTTTTACAAGCAAATGACATTGTATTGACATTTCTTGAGACAGCTTTAATTGACTAACTAGCTGATTGCCCGGCGTTGCCCGGGTATTTATTTATCCCAATCTTCTATTAGACAGGAAAATAATGAATTCTAACTATAGTGCGAAATGGAACTAATTTTATTTACATGTAAATGTCATCGTGAATGTCACCAATTAGCTTAGCGACTCCGAAGACTATGGATTCTGAACTAACCTAGATTATTTTTTACATTTTATTTTTCACCCCCCTCTCACCCCCATGCCGATAGGTGATGAACTTGAAGTTGAACGTCATTGGGAGTGTCACTATTCATCTTAGCGACGCCGAAAACTATGGATTCCACACTAATATCGGTCGTTTTATGTCACCCCCACCCCTAGCGGTGCCAGGGGTGTGTTGGAGTTGAACGGCATGGGGAGTATCACTATTCATCTGAGCGACCCCGAAAAGTGCGGATCCCACAATAATATCGGTCGTTTTCGACTATTTTTGCATTTTACCCCCTTCCCACTCCCACTTCTAGAGGTGCCAGGGGTGTCTTGAAGTTGAACGGCGTTGGGAGTGTCACTATTCATCTTAGCGACCCCGACAACTATGGATTCCACACTAATATCGGTAGCTTTCGATTATTTTCACATGTCACCCCCTTCGCACCCCCACTCCTAGGGGTGCCAGAAGTGTCTTACCCCCACAGTATTTCTATCCAGATTGTAAGTCATATGTGTACCAAGTTTGGTCATCGTGAATGTCACCAATTAGCTTAGATACTCCGAAAACTATGGATTCGACACTAATCTAGGTCATTTTTTACATTTTATTTTTCACCCCCTCTCTCCCTCCATCCAGATAGGTGATGGAGTTGGAGTTGAAAGGCATTCGTAGTGTCACTATTCATCTTAGAGACCCCGAAAACTATTTATTCCACACTAATATCGGTCGTTTTCCATTATTTTTACATGTCATCCTATCCTACCCCCACCTCTAGGGGTGCTAGGGGTGTCTAACCCCCACAGCATTTCTTTCCAGATTGTAAGTCATACGTGTACCAAGTTTGGTTGAAATCGCTCGAGGCGTTCGAGAGTGTTGCCGGAACAAACAAACACACACATATACACATACAGATATACGAGTACATCCATTTTTATAGAAGATTAAACTGGGGTTTATCATAAATTGCAAATACTGCAGAGAGAAAGGGGCTTTGTTTGGGATAACCAAAAAAAGTTTGTTTAAATATGCGAGAAACAAATGACTGTTAACCAGAGTCAAATTCTGTTAGTAATACTGCACTTTTTTTAGGGTTAGTAAATAACCTGGTCAAAATTACATGGTTACCAAAACGTTAACCAAAAAGTGTTTTGTTAATTCAAACAAATTAGTTATTGTGTGTATTAAATTATTTTTTCATAATTTTAAATCCTTTTTAAAGTGAAAAATAATGTTGGTGTCTCATCTATTGCTATTTACTTTTTTTTTAAATTTAGGATAATTTGACGCCAAAGTTTTCAGTTTGGCGCCCGTGTATACTGATCCAGTTTCGAACACTTGATACTTTTGTTACTAGAAAATGTTTTACGACCGCAATTGTTTCAAGTCTAAGGGATTACTTTTAATTTCTTGACCTCCGTATTTTCATATTTAAACATACGAATGTGAATATTATTTTAGACTAGCTGACTACCCGGCGTTGGAACTATGGATTCGACACTAATCTTGGTCATTTGTGGCATTTCATTTTTCACCCCCTCTCACCCCTCATGCCGATAGGTGATGAACTTGGAGTTGAACCGCATTGGGAGTGTCACGAAAACTATGGATTCATTCGCAACACAGCCTGAATGTTACACAACCCGAGAAACACTATCGTTGTGCGGATTGCATAGAGTCACGGATGTCTGTTTGTGCGGAATTTAATATCGGTGGTTGTCGAATATTTTTACTTGTCACCCCTTCCCACCCCCACTCCTAGGGGTGCCAGGGGTGTTTTACTCCCACAGTATTTCTTTCCAGATTGCAAGTGATGCGCGTACCAAGTTTTGTTGAAATCGCTCCAGGCGTCCGATTGTTAATGCTGAACAAACAAACACATATACACGTATACATCCATTTTTATATATGTACAGAGAGAGATTGTCAGTTAAAGAGAACAACCTGCCGCATCTATGAGATGTATCTGATCTAGGATATTACACTCTATGGCGCAACATCCCTTTACAAGCCAAGGCCTGTTAAGCGACGTTTTCATTCGATGACGCGTGATCAACGTATCGAGTCCCATCGCCGCTGTTTTCTATCTTTAGAGACCGTAACCTGTTACTTGTCATTTTTTTAAGTAGCTCTCCAATTGTCCTCACGATGCTGGGTCAGCCTAGAAATTTCGTGGTCTCCAAACCGGGATCGAAACCGGGACCGCTCGCACCAAAGGCGAGAGCGCTAACCATCTGGCTACGCGGGAGCCTTATCTAGGATACAGTAAATGTAAAATGAACTTGTTACTTATTAAAGTGACGTAACTACTTGAGTTTTTGTTTCTGGCTAATGAGGACTGAACCTTCAGTTTTAAGTAGGATCCGAACCACTGGCCCCGTCTAGTTCGCTGCACTTTTTGACACCAGGTGTAGTGCAGGTGTATCCCGGTGTCAGGCTGGTGCAAGGAAATGACGTTCAACCAAGTAGACGAATAGCAGTGTTCAAGTTCAGAAGATTCAACAAATGCCTGTCTGCTGTTTTAAAACGTTCATTTGATAGTTATCACTAGGCTTCTGATAATTATGCATTTTACATATAGCATATGGAAATACATATTTTCAGTGTCTTCAGGATATATTGCATATTTTACCATTTTTTTCGTACAAATGCATATTCTGCAGTTTCTGTCTGAAAATTTGTAGTTTCCTTTCCTTTGGAGCAATTCAGAAACATGATTCAGTATGTGTTTGCGAAGAATTCTGGCTACAAGCTCCTAAAGGACATTTCCTCTATTCATGAAAGGAAAAACAATGTGGACGGTGTTCCAAGTGAACTACACGTTTCCGATTTGTTGAAATTACAACATGCGCCTATTGTTTCTTGTGATAAGGACAGACGTGTTCTCCGAGTATAAACGTATTCTCGTGGATAACAGGCATAAGTTTACTTTTAAGCATCTGAAACAATACGTAGTTATTAAGTGGAATAGTAACCTTTCATCCTGAGTAGAATGAGAGACAGCTGTTGAAATCCCACCTCCTGCTAATCGTGACGTTCAGTGGTCAGAAACAGTTAGTGGACTTATGATAAAGATACATATACAAAAAATGTAAAATATGGTCAATTGTCAATAAGGTAAGCCAAACATTTTTTTACTTATGTAAGCAGTTGAATTAATAAATAGTTACAAGCTATGGCTAAATTTTCTGAGTTTGATGTAAATTTTTAAAATTTTAAATACATATTTTGATCATTTAAAGAGCATATTTCGAGCATTTTAAGAGGATATTTGCATGCATATTTAAAGGTTTTTTAGTGCATAACTATCCGAAGCCTGGTTATCACGCACCACGTGATCATGACCACACACACACACACACACCGCTCCAGATCGTAGTGCAAACTGTGCATACATCAAATACACTACCTATTGGCACCAAATCAACAAGGTAGAGAAGTCTGTGCTGCATCCTGTAACCAATTAGATGCGTGAGTGCAGAGAGAGTTAAAAAGTGCAGCGAACTAGACGCGGCTACTATGCGTCTCTGCCGGTTATCGAACCCGGAACCACTTGAAACGAAAGGCGACGACGTTACCACTACGTCATCGGGGAGGCCTGTAATGTAACTGTAGATGAGTTACTTTCACAAATATGGAAAATTTAGGGAGTTACTTTTTAAGCGAAGTAGCAGGAGTTACTTTGAAAAGTAGCAATACTTGATACTGTGTCCTGTTGAATCTGCCTTTCCAAATTATGCCCAACGCCACTCGCACCTATGCTAAGTGTTCCAAACGAGCGATCGCAGGAACCCTGTAACTGATTTGTCCTCGGCAGGTCCAGTGGGTAGTTTACATATCAGATTTAAACCTTTCGCAATCGTCATCTTGCTGTCTAAAAAAGCGGAGAACGTGTTGTACATTGGTGCTCTTCGCCCCACGTTATGTACAGAGACTGGGCAGGACAACCAATCCGATCATTCGGTTCAACTGAACCAAGAAATAGTGTTCATGGTGCATGGTATCAAGACGAGACAAGATTTGGAAGTTCTGTCTCGTCTGGTCTCGATCTCGAAGGGCAAGCTTCGGTCTCGTCTTCAAATGTGTAGTGCGAGAAACAACATATACAGCGTATCATCGTTTAAACTTTCTCAGCGTATAGAAGCCACTAAGAGAAACAACTTTTCATCATAGCTTTTTTCGGTTAGACACCTTTTTCCGACGCTACGAACCCTCGAACAACATAATTGTGTCCTCAATGTATACGATTACGCTGCACAAGTTGACAATTGACACTAACAGCTTAACTTTCCAATTACGATAATAATGAGATACGTACATAGGTGGATTTAGCGGAAGAGGCACAAGCACAAAGGGATGACTAAATATTAAGGAAAAAGAATTGATATCCTTTATATTACAAAGAACAAAAGTATTTCAAGGAAACCTTTTCCAGATAGTAAAATAATAAGGAAAGCTTAGCACAAGTACATTAATCGGGACTAGATTAATTAGAACCATCGTTTCTCAACCTATGGGACGCGACCCACTGGGTCCCGAGGCGGCGTTTGGTGGGTCGCGAAAGTTTTTACATTTAAATTACTACATTACTAAAGTCTTTTAAATTATATATTTACTTTTCTAGAATGAAGTATGTGTAATTTGTTTAAGCAAACTTAAAAGAGAGCTTATTAGAGTATACTCGATGTTAGAAAAAATATGATTATTATAAACTGGGTGCACACCCGAACAAGTAATTCTGCCGGCGCCCACGCTTATGGGTCCCATGAAGGATATCCTTCAAAGTGAGTCCCAGACTGAAAAACGTTGTGATCCACTGAACTAGACAAATAAGTCGTCACCAGAAATCGAATCCGGTGCTTGTTGCTTTCATGGCAATAACGGTAAATAATGAACACAAAGCGAGAGCATTCTAGGTTAAATATTGCCCATGTTTTGTGACAGTTTCACCTAAGGAAATTATATAATTCTCAAGTTTATCCTCCCCTGGGACTCTCCGGTGGCGTAGTGTTAGCGTTGTCGCCTTGTAATCAAGAAGTCCGGGTTCAGTGTTAAACGCCTCACAATTCTAAGTTCTGTTTATGTTTCCTACTGGGATATACTGAATTCAACTAGATTTTGTTGAGTTTGGTAAATTATTGAAATATTATATACCAACTAGGTAACACAAGTTGGTGACAACATCAGAAGTGACCGCCTTCTTCAGGAAATTCACTTTCGTGTGCCTGCCCGCTCAACAAGAAGCACTCAACTTTTTACTTCTCAGAAGCCGAGATTGTGCCTCATCCAGCGCTCTCTGTTCCATAGACTGCCCAGTGAATATAATAATCTAGGAAGCCAAATAGACATTTTTGAAAATCTGGACCGTTTTAGAAGAAAGTTAGCTAAAAGTATGTAAGTCTCTTAACCACATGTAATTTTTCTATGTTATTATTTTTGTTGTATTATGTTATTATTTTTGTACTTATGATCTATAAAATCGTTCCAATGTAAAATGGCTAACGCTGTATTTGGAATCTTCTATTAAAAAAAAAAATAATAATTCAATAATTCTTTGATAAAAGCAAAAAGTTGTTTGAAAAATGTAAAACCTCTTTGATGTCTTAGCTCACGTAAAGGTAGATAATGTTTGCAATTTTTGAGATTTTTGCGGCAAACGAAAAACACCTTAATGCAGGAAACTTACAAAGGCCTAGCCGACACCTTTCCTTTCCTTATTTATCAGTCGTTTTGTGTTGTTTTTTTAATGAATTTGCGAAATGCAGCAGTGTTTGATAGTGAATTATTACAATTGGAAGTTTTTCAAGGACATTTCTGAAAGCGAGAGGTCGCCAACGGGAAAAACTAGTTTACCTGCACAATTTACCTTGAGACACTTTAGACAAATAAGGCCCATCATCATTCTTGCTTTTCTCTATCTCCGCCCTTTGAATCTCTACGCTTTCCTTCTTCATGCATCATTTCCTGCTGCGATTTCTTTCCGCATATTTGATCCCCTTTATGAAAACGTTCTGAGTTTTTTTAGCATTACACGGTATTGTTAACTAATGGCGTGGCATGTTTCAACGGAAAGAAAAATTAACAAGTTGCGGGGTTTTCTTGGAGCTCGCACCGAAGGCCAGCGGTTATTTAGTGGATTGCAGTTTTTTTATTGGCCTAACGAAGATGGTTGAGCTTTTTGATTCGTCTTGGCGCGGCTATTTCTGGTCCGCGCTTAATATAACATGGAAGCTGAGTTATAACTCTTGTATCTGGTCCATGATCTTTCCGACAAAGTGTTTATGCGTCTTCTTTTTGCTCATCTTCTGTCGTTGCAATTCGCTGTTGGTGTCGGTACGTACTCGGGCGTGATCGGCGTGCGAGATGTTGCAGTGGGATTACTTGCGGATGCACTTCGTAGCGTTTGTTTGTTGTTCCGAATCAGGACCCTGTCTCCTTTAGCGCACGAAAAGATGCATAGACTATACACCGTTGCAACAAGAACACTTTATAATTATCCATCTCAATTCATCTACTATTGATTAAGCTACGCTATAAAAATATTGAGCATGCATTTTTCGTTCATAGATGGCAGCACAGAATCATTAATTTGTGCTTGTTAAGAATGTAAGATAAAATCTAGAAAATGTACGATTGTTTTATATGTTTATGAACATTACAATTGAGCCCTAAGAAAGTGAGGAAGCAACACATTGTTGTTAATTTCGTAATAATAAGATTCACTGCTTAATTTAACTGTTGTAAATAAATTATATCTTCACGAATTCATGAGTGATGCCTAGACCATATTTCAGTAGTTCAATTTCCTTAACCTCTCATTGGTATTTTCTTTCCACTTTCATTCTACGAATGAAATTCCACCGCATTTATATTTCTGTATACATAAACTCAATATGCTGACGAAGGCAGAATTTATTTTATTTTAAAACATAAACTAAACATTACGTTTCAACCTTCTAGCAAGGTCTTCTTCAGACTCTGTACCAAATACAAATGAAATAAGGTACAAAACAGGAAGATATATACACAAAACTTACTCCCCTCCCTTAAAATAAAATAAATTCTGCCTTGGTCAGCATCTTGTGTTTTTGGTTTTTGGTTATCATGGAAACAAGGCTTAATGGTGTTGTCATTTTGTATCCAGTCAAGTCCTTTTCCTAATCTGCTTGTAAGGCGAGTTGAAGATTAGTAATTTCAGATATGGGTAGAATTTGTATCTCCTGATCATTCCACAACAAAACTAAATAGCCATTCAGAAAATAAAAGTATTCATTAATGCTAGCATGAAAGTTGCACTATCAAAGAAATGTATTAGCTGCATCAAAGCTGAACTTGCATCGATGTGCATCAACGTTTCTGAAATTATCATGGAGAGAGAGATGCATAAAGTCAATATTCCTATAAACTATCAGTCTACATATCTTTTAGGTATTCATTATTTACTTAATAGATTCATTCAAGGTTCTTAGATAAGAAAAAATGTAGATGTTAAGGGGAAGATGTAGTTTTGCACGAGGTTGATATTTATTTCAATTCTTTTAAAATGCGCGCTAATCTATATTATTTATGTATCTATATTCTTCTATATATATAATAAAATGGATGTATGTATGTGAGCGATTTCAACCAAACGTGGTACACATATCACTTACAATAAAGTAGGTGTGGAGGTGACACCCCTGGCACCCCCCTAGAGGTGAGGGTGGAAAGGGGATGACATGTAAAAATAATCGAAAACGACCGATATTAGTGTGGAATCCATAATTGTCGGGGTCGCTAAGATGAATAGTGGCACTCCCAATGCCGTTCAACTCCAAGACACCCCTGGCACCCCTAACGGTGGGGGTGGGAATGAGGTGACGTAAAAATAATCGAAAATTACCGATATTAGTGTGGAATCCAGAGTTGTCGGGGTCGTTAAGATGAATAGTGACTTTCCCAATGCCGTTCAACTCTGAGACACCCCTGGCACCCCTATGGGTGGGGGTGGGAAGGAGTGACATATGAAATGACCGATATTAGCGTGGAATCCATAGTTTTCGGGACCTCTGAGATGAATAGTGACATTCCCAATGCCGTTTAACTCCAAGTTCATTTTACACTATAGTTAGAATTCATTATAGTCCTGTCTAATAGAAGATTGGGATAAATAAATGCCCGGGCAACGCCGGACAATTAGCTAGTATTAGAGAAAACAGAACGGTGAGTTTGCATTATGGATTTCTCCCTGCGTTGCAGTTGAAAGCGATTTCTAATTCGATGATTAATCTAAATAAACAGAATAACTAAATTTGTTGAAATTCCCATATATCTCTTGTGAAGAATGAAAACACTCGCTCTGAAACTTGAAGGTTTCACTCACCATATCAGCGTTTTGGCTAATATATCAGAGTTTTAAAACAGCAAAACGGGACATTTTTCATATTTTCCTGAAGTAAAACGAGACGGAAGAATGTACACATTTTAATACAAAAACTGTTTCATCATAAATACTTCTATTTGAAAACTATTTAAATACTGTGTAAATTACTTACGATACACATTGCACTCCAACCAAGCAGTCCTCTAGAATTAGAAGTAATTCATTCATTGATATTTAAGTTTTATTTATTTATTGATATTTATTAAAAGTTTATGCACATGTGATTAAAGTTCAAGTCTTTAATGAACATAGCTTTCAGTTTGTTACTTGCCCACAAACAATTCGTGTACGAAGTATTGGAATCATTAGTTCCAGGTAAACAGAGAAGAAACTCCAGTATTTTAAGAAAATTGAAATGTGACACATTGTTGAGATTGAAATGCGATAGAATTTCTACCCAACAATGGCTTAGTTCACAGTAATAGTAGAGAAGGTGTATTGCCCGATGAGTCTGTCACAAAGAAGCAACATTTTGGAGTCCAGTTTTACGTTAAAAAACATTGAGACAAATGCTCCAAAAAGGGACTGTCCTTGCTAATACGGGACGTAAGGTCACCTTGATTTGGCCTTTTTCATAACGGCCAGTTCAAGCAGAATTCTTCTTTTTGTTCGTGTGCTTTGTGCGCTTTTGTTAAGTAACATCTTTTAAGTAACATCTTCCTGGTGTTTTTAAACAAACAATACTTCCATAAGCTCATAAACAAAATTATCTGCCCCCTGACGTGAGGCTACGTAGGCCTACCAAGGATCCTCACATCTCGGGAAGAACACGTTACCTCTTGAACTAACAGTCAAGACTTTTCAGGCGTGTACTGTAAATTAATGAAGTAGAAGAATGAAGCGTGCCAACATGCACCTCATTACAAACATAGCCAAAGAAATCGACGTCCTGATAATGTTTTCCATCTTAGATCTGGCCCATGTTAGGTTGTTGGGAACGCAAGCCAAGCATGCTTCATAGGGTTTTTGAAATGTAAGAGCAATTTTCTAGAAGACTTAGTTCACTGAAGATCTGGGAAACTTGCAATGCAAATTACCTCAAATCTATTCAGTGCAATTAAGACACTTTGCAGCTCGGTCTCTAGGCCATAATTCCTCACGGCAGCCGTGACCGGGTTTTGTTACTACCAAGAGCAGCCAGGGTGTTTTTTTTTCTTTCCTCCTTTGCTGGAAAAACGCGAGGGCGTCGAACAAGTAGGATAATTACAAGGAATGGCAAACCGCGTAGGTGTACATAAGTAATGAAGTCGGAAGCCATGCCAGATCCAGCTTCATTAATTTGGTCGACAGTGAAGGCGGTGAGTTCTTGTTGATGGTTTACTTTTTTTTTTTCTGTATCTACTTGCATTTGGGGTGGGCGGTCACATCCATCCCTTAGGTGAATCCAGGACTTGCTAGATGATTCCTCTTGCTGGTATATCTCTCTTAATTCTTCTGTCTTGCACATGCTATCAGAGTCTGGTTGTTTGATTCTCTGTCAGGTTTCCTGGATCTTTGATTCTTACTAGGTTCTTGAATCTCTTATTCTTTATCCGGTTATTGGATCTTTGATTCTCTACCCGGTTTCCGGATAGAGAATCAAAGCATGTACCAGACTCTCGAATCTTTGATTCTCTACCAGACTCTCGATTGTTTGATTCTCTACCAGACTCTCGACTCTTTGATTCTCTACCAGACTCTCGACTCTTTGATTCTCTACCAGACTCTCGAATCTTTGATTCTCTGTCAGACTTTTGAATCTTTGATTCTCTACCATACCCTCCAATACTTGATTCTCTGCCAAACTCTCGACTCTTTGATTATCTACCAAACTCTCGACTCTTTGATTCTCTACCAAACTCTCGACTCTTTGATTCTCTACCAAACTCTCGACTCTTTGATTCTCTACCAAACTCTCAAATCTTTCATTCTCTACCAGACTCTCGACTCTGATTCTCTACAAGACTCTCGACTCTGATTCTGTACAAGACTCTCGACTATGATTCTCTACAAGACTCTCGACTCTGATTCTCTACAAGACTCTCGACTCTGATTCTCTACAAGACTCTCGACTCTTTGATTCTCTGCCAGACTTTCGAATCTTTGATTCTCTCCCATACCCTCCAATACTTGATTCTCTGCCAAACTCTCGACTCTTTGATTATCTACCAAACTCTCGACTCTTTGATTCTCTACCAAACTCTCAAATCTTTCATTCTCTACCAGACTCTCGACTCTGATTCTGTACAAGACTCTCGACTCTGATTCTCTACAAGACTCTCGACTCTGATTCTCTACAAGACTCTCGACTCTGATTCTGTACAAGACTCTCGACTATGATTCTGTACAAGACTCTCGACTATGATTCTGTACAAGACTCTCGACTCTGATTCTCTACAAGACTCTCGACTCTGATTCTCTACAAGACTCTCGACTCTGATTCTCTACAAGACTCTCGACTCTTTCATTTTCTGTCAGACTCTGGTCGCATTAAATATTGACAGTCTTTAGCCAGAGGTACAACTAGCAATGAAGAAGAGGCGTACAACTTAGCAACCGCAATCACTGTGAACAGTCAGTGCTAAATTGTACGTACGTTATTTTACTTTGCTTCTATACCTCCAGGATAAGCGGTGGTGTAGGTGCTCAAGAAGTGAACAGGTGCTGAATCATCATATTAATGATGTTCTCCCTCTCATAGTTTCCAACCTACTAGCCAATTTTTAGACCTGAAAACGTAATTATATGCTCGCACACACGTATGTGCATATGTAACAATATAAACACCATCTTCCTTTCTGAGAACCTGATCTTTTTACATTCGCATCAAAATCACATCAAAATATGAGAACATGCATACCTGAGGGAATAAGCATTCCTTGTGTGAGCATGTTCTCAGTAAGTCTTTTTAGTCATAAAAAAAGACAGACTGATTGATATACCGTCGTCATTGTAATTGACGTAGAAATATGCGACATTAGAAAACATTGGTAATCAAGCAGACAAATCGACTTCCGTAACTTCATGTAAAAGGCAAAATGAATCACGTCACGCGACTCCCACCAGACCCAACGGTCTCTGATCCCTTATGCCTTCATGTTGCAAGATTACGATTGACCTGGCAAGCGCGGAGGAAATAAAAGCTCCCCCCACCAAGATCTTTTTATTTAAATTGACATTACGTAACCAAGGTTGCGTTCCAAACGTGCCGAAGGGGCGGGGACTGCAGTTCCTGTTAACCGCAGCCTCCAAAAGTGATCCTCCATGTACCTTATATGTGCAGAGAGTGACGTGTATATTTTCGCCTGATGAACGGTTATGATTTTCCATCGTGCGGGGGCCACATATACGTGTGTACGTACGAGATATGCCGTGGGAAGAACAGAACATGTTGCCCTGAATGGTGGTTGTGGGATTGTCACTGACGCATTCTCTGATCCCCGCACGTGTTCCCAGACGCCGCCCTGTTACAGCGAGACGTGACTATTCTCCAGCGTTGCGGAAGGTGTAGTTTTTTGCCCACAGATTCTGTGAACAACGCTATCTATCCGTAAAGCTGCTGTTTTGCGAAATTGCACAGCAGCCAGTTGCGAGAGACCTACGGTGATGTTGCCACTGGTTGCATCGTTGATCGTCAAGTACTTTTCATTCTTCCTGCAAGCTGCAACATCTTGTGTGTGATTTCGTCACCAAAATGCACTAATGGACTCATGGTGATAATTTGGTTCACTGTTACTACTTGCTTCAACCCGTGCTAGGTTTATTATCAGAAGAGCCCCGAACACTAAGCTCTCAGCGTGTGCAACATAAGTTCTTGTGCAGTGGGATTGTGTAAACTTTGATTGAAACAGCCACAGCAGTTGAATCCTTGCGATTCTTAGAAATCAAATTCTTGTGTCTCTTGTGTTACCATTCAGAGCTTAAAAGTCAGCAGCAAAAGTGTGGAAACTGAATTCTTGAATAGCGTTATCTACTTTATTTATCTCATTGGCTGAAAATATATTCTTGGGTAGATTTTATATGCAATATTCTGTAACGTGTGCAATGTACAACGTTTCAAGAATCCGTGACTGTCGACATCTAGAGTGCGAATATTAAGCTCTGAAACAGTGGCCGTTGGGGTGTGCCTGTTAAATTACTGATCAGCGCGAAAAGTTTTAAAGGTACTGAAATGTATGCGACATTCTAAGTGACTAATGCTGAGTGTACCCATGTCATCAAATTGTGGTAAGTTTTTACAATTTCATTTCAAGCTATTTTTTCTGTATTTCCTTTACATAGTGTTTGAATTGAGCAAATTGTAGGGGAGAGAGTAATAATAATAACATATTTTTATAATAAAATTAAATCCGCGCACGTATTGAAATACCTCATGAAGGCATGGAGGTGTGGTCTCACACATTTACAATGTCGGTCATTTGTGGTGATGTGATCAGCACCACTCGCTCGTCGGGTTTAACCCCCCCCCCAGCAGGAATCCACATATTAATGTCTGGGCTGGGTGAACCCCAAAGTCACTTCACGTAGGGCGAAATGGGGGGGGGGATGCCCATCTGAAATCACTCGCCTTGTGTCTTCCGCATATATGGGTGGGAACTAAGAAACCTGGTGTGACGTTCTTTTCGGTTAAGAGCAACTTGTCCCTTGTACGATAAAACTGGGAGACTTACAAAAGGGCTGCGCTGAGTCTCCCAGCATGTGATGTAAAGGAAAGCATTGATGACTTTACTGAAACCTAATTCCTATTTCTGTACACAGAGTATTACAATGGGCTGAAATAAGCCTATTTCAATCTCTGAATTATCTGACGTTTGTTCTGCAAGGGGAATACAACCCGACCTTCTAGAAGCTTCTGAAATTCAAATTCAAGTTTTGTTTCTGATACTGGTGCACTGGGTATCTTTACGACCCTACTGTCGTCTTGACAAAGACTTTCCAGTAAGAGAAATTGTTAGTTCCATCTGGATTATTGTCCGAGTCACAGTCATTATTTAGAATTGATATTTAATCCCTGTTTGCAAAATTCAGAAGTTTTGTTACTAAACTTATTTATAAATGGTAACACTGTTAAGCCTTGTTTCCATGTTATAAAACATTGAAATGATGACCAAGGCAATCTTTTATAGTATAAAAGTAGAAGACTCTGTTAGAGGGTAGAAACGTTTCTTTATGTATATTTTTATACTATAAAAGTTTGCCTTAGTCAGCATTTTAATGTTTTATATCAACTTAAACTGTAAAGCCCCTTATCTCACGAACCAACAACCCTGTTTGGATGAAACTTGCTGGACTTGAAAGAGAAAAAAATGTTATTTCCGCCCGCTCCTTGTAATAAATATTCTTCAACGTAACTCCTCCATTCCTGATGATGTAGTGGTAATTTCGTCGCTTTGTAATCGAGGGGTCCCGGGATCGATACCCGGTGGACGCGCATAGTGGTTCGGGTGCCACTTTAAACTTAAACTGTAGGTGCAGTCCCGATTAGCCTATCTGTGCATAAAATGGACTTAAAACTTAAACTCAACATAACTCCAATAACGATGAACTCAATGAAACAGTTTGCACTAAACGATATAGCAGGAAATACAAGGTGTAGCACTGGGGTGCGAAGAAACGATAAGGGGGGGTTGGAATTCCATGGATGTGTTTCCTTCCATTAGAACATTGGCCACATTATCTACTCTTTGGATGCGATTCACCGTATCTCCTTTCGTTTTAGGTGAACTATATTTATGGGGACGGTGCGACATATGATTTTTATTACTAAAGCCAGGGCTGTACATTTCGTTAATGTTGCTAATTTTCAAGGCCTAGAAGCGTTCTGCCTCTTGTAACAAAGGCCTATTTTTGCCCTGTTTACACCGTTTCGCTTTATCGCGGATATGGAATAAACAAGTGGTCCTGTGATCCTAGAAATGAGTCAAGGTTTTCATCTGCAGACTCAATTTACGTCACCCGAATACGTCGGACGATTAGTCACTTGAGGAAAATATTTATGAGCCGGCAATAGCGTCACAGGCGACGAGTTAAGCATCAGCTGTTAGCAAATATACCTCCTTTATTCACAAATGTGAAGCTTATTGTCACTATTTTTACATTTTTAAAATTTTCGAGTTTTTCAATAACTTATTTATATTCTTTTAATGGCAATTTTGTTTCTCCGACAATTTTTCTTCATTTTCTATACATTTCAATAGTCTATTTCTCTTCCTGTAATGACTATTTTTGTCTTTCTTCGACGTCTATAGATTTGGTGATATACTTAAAAACATAACGTCTTACGAAAGTAACGTGCTATCATTACTTTGTCATGCAATAAGGATATTGAACTGTATACACAATTATCACATACGTACAGTGGCGTCGATTGGGTTCCAAAACCGAGGGGGCAAAGACAGTATATGTCCCTTTGTAGATAAGGTTTTTCATAGTGCGGGGGGGCAAAAGTGGTGAAAAGTGGGGGCAGTTGCAACTTCCCCCCCCCCTAATCGCCGCCACTGCATACGTATGTTCTTACCGTATGTTCTGCAATGCATGTTTTTCCAGAGTAACTTTACATTCGCAAACACTCGCGATGGCATAGTGGTAACATTTTAGTTTTCTGTTTGACAAGTCATTTCCATTGTTGTTGCATTGCCGCCGTACTCCCGAGGTAAAATGACCATTTGTATCTTCTTATGTTTGCCTTTATTCTGTGTTTCATTTCAGACTTTAGATTTCCAAACCAATTCTAAATAATAGTTAAAATATGCACCAAAACACATGTGCAATAGTCTTCATTGCATTCCGATGTTTATGATAAATATGGCTTCATATGCCTTAGGTCAAACTCAATTCGTGAGTAGGGCCGTACAAGGATACTGTCAAAACTCTCCGGCCGCACATCTAGAACCCCAATCCCTTGAAGTCCAGAACTAAGTGGTTCGACCCTAACGGGGGGGGGAGGGGATTCCAGTGATTATTATTGCAGCATCGATATGTAAATTATATATACACCCCCCCCCCAACTTGCCATAAATTAACAACCGCAAGGGGGTGCAAAAACCAGAAGGAGGAATTCGCTTATTCGTCCCTCACATACCACTCTGTATCTGAATGATTACACAATTAGCCTACGTGTGTGCGTAATTGTTGTGAAGCTCATTTTGTTTAATCTCCTTGCATGTTTTATTGAAATAAAATCAAACAAGTATTTTTTCATGGTTTTAGTATTTTCCATGTTAGTTTCGACTTTAAATTTGTTACAATTGTGAAAATATTTTTGCAAGAAACTGTTTGTGAGCAATTATATTTCGTTTCTCATAGATTTGACACTTTTTTAAAAAACTAGCGTCTTAAAAGTCTGCAATAAGTTTTGTGAGCATGAAACTTAATGCAGACAACAAATGTTTGCCAGTCATTCTTGATCGTTCGGCTGTTTTATTAATCTTCATTATGGAAAACAACTTTTCACCAAGGCAAGTGCAACCAAAAATTAATAAAATTTCTGCAAAAATATAGCTTATTCGAGAATACTACTATGGGAGATATGAGAAAAATCAATAAAAGCCCACCTTGCGATATTTGTCTTTCAATACGAGTTGCACTGTAATTCAATAAGTTCCATTGGAAGGACAGGGCTTGCACACGCATCATCAAAAGAAAAGGGAGCAGAGCACCCTCTGAAGTCTTGAAACCTGTTTCCAAATTCATCAAGTAGTATTTTTGCTATGGACAAATATTCCTGAGAAGTTGGGAAGGACAAATTATAACTTTGCAAAAAAAGTTATAAGATAAAGGAAGACTGTAACTTTGCAAAATTGCCTCCACTTCCTTCAAAATATCAGCTCTTGTGTCACGGAGAGAAATCATTGAAGTAGTTTTGAAGAGAGCTACAACTGAGCTACCTCACAGACGTTCGTAATTTCACATATTGTGAGCGAGAAGGCAACAACAAGAACAATTTTCGCTTTCAATTGTTCGTTGACCAAGTCATCAATCCTCTCCTCAACTGTATTCCTGATTTTTTAAATATTTTTTATTAGCGTCGCTTTTCTACCACGTTTGGCTAATGGTGAGGATGAGTGATGATGTGATGAAATTGATGAAGGGACACATACACTACAAAGAACACCCATGCTCAGGTCAGGATTCTAAACCGCAACCTTTGGTGTCGTAACGGGTGTGCTAACCACTCCACCACAGAGGTTGATAAATTTATTTCGTGATAAAGAAATACTTTTGAATGAATTACTTTATCAAAGTACAAAATTTCTACGCTTTTCACAATTCACTTCACAACGAAAGTAAGCATTTCACTTGAAAAAAGTCTACATTCCTCTTCTGTAGTCCTTTTCTTACTCCCATAAGGCTTGGACAGCGATATGGTTCCCTGAAAAGTTTCCAGAAACTGAATTTTCTTCTAGGTAAACTCTTCAAAATCAAGAAACAGTCTCATAGGCAGCAAAGTATGCAGGCTGCCCTCCCCCAGCTGGCAGATATCTTTGTACTTCAGAAGTAGCCTGTCAATCGCTTGCTTAGTTGACACAACACCTACACTTTAATGGAATGTATACCTGTGCAGGGAAAATTGGTCAATATGGTGAAGTTTGGATGAGTCTAGTTTTGTTTCACGAGAAAAGAGACAACGGGATAACTACAAATGTATAGATAGAATTTCAAGCATGAAGTGTAAGTGGGGCCAAGGCGGGGCGGGCCGCATTAAGGGATGCTGGGGGCCGCGAGTTTGCCATGGCTGCCTTAAGGGGATCATATGTACATACGTACATATGTATAGAAAACGGACGCAACACGTTGGACCTGGGCGCGTTCACAAAGCGCCCAAACGGCTATCGAGTCGCAGACGCTGCACACAGATGTGATTTACGTGGTGATTCATATCAAGCGTGTTCAAACAAGTCACTATCAGATTTGCCAAGGTTCTTCCTTTCCCCTGCCCCTCCCCCCTATCTTTTGTGTGTGTTACAACCGATAAACCATGTAAAACCAGCATGTTAACATGCTTATGCACTGCGGAATGTCGCAGTCGAAATGCACCTGCATAAAACTTGCAGCTATGCGCTTGCACGTCCTGTTTTGGTCATCTTCGATTCCACTTGGTCGCTTTTTATTACTTGGGCCGCTAATGTGTACTTGTAAATCATGGCACAAAGGAATCCTTGTTTTTAACATTGCATACACTGGCGCCACGTTATATGGGCCCGTGGGGCAACACATTTTTGTCGATTAAAACATTTGGGCTGTGTGAAAGAACGGAAATAGGCTGTTACGATGCACAATAATCGGGAAAGGAAAAACTACAGATTACCACTACTTCTTTTAAAGTTGTCATTGCAAGAGTAGAATGATCTCGTTCTGCCCTAATATTTTCTAGCTGTAGTAGTTCAAGAGATATCAGTAATTCACATGACAGACACGGACTTCACGTGAAGGATTCTAGTTTTGTGCGTGTTCGAGAAAAGCCGACCTCCGTGGTGATTGGTTAGCATAGCGCGCTGCGACCCCAGGAGTCCACTGTTCGAATCCCGGCCTGGGCATGGATATTCTTTGTGACTGCCGTATCTTCACTCATCCTCATGTCCGCGTTAGCCAAAAGTAGCAGAAAAGCGATAAAATAAACCAAATGAATGACTCAAAGGTTCGAAAAAATATAGTGGATACAACTAGACATTTTACAAGGCTGTAGGTTGGAAACACTTGTCTGAATTAATGCGAAGCAGTGAAATCGAGGCTCAACAGGGATTGCTGCTTACTGTTATGGCCAGATAGAAACGACTCTTTCCTCTTTTTATGGCGCAGGCTAAGGAAGCTATATGAAGTTCAAGGATGACGTTGCGTGTAATGAAACTGGACATCCGACACCAGCTTGTTAACTTCGCCGCCGATTCTAAAGGAAGAGTTTAAAATATCGCTCGGAACACGACTGCAATTAATTTCTATCAACACAGCAAGTTTATGGAGTCCATTTGCTTGAAGGTGAATAAATAGTGTTCTCTGCGGAAGTTTTATTCTTTGGGATCTAGTGTGTGCATGTGTGTGAACAGTGTGGTTACTTATATACCCAATCGCTTGTTTTCTAGAACCGCGCTTTTCGTCAATTCGGTATGGTGCCTGATCTGATCATATTACCTCTATTAAGGCGTAGGTGGGGAATGTCTGGAGCTTTATTGTTATGTGCTTCCATAGTTAGGTGAAATGCACAGTTAATGTCAAAGTTAAGTCTGCTTTTTGCACAGTAAGGCTAATCGGGGATGGGCCTACTGTTTAACCTTTAAACAGCCAATGGGTCATATATGACCCATACAAAGTATAGGCGATAACAGCCAATGGGTCATATATGACCCATGGTGCCGATTACGACATTCACGTGCTTTTAGGACCTTCATACTTGTATGTGAGGTTGCAAACGCTGTCAGATGTTGAGATAAGACTTTGAAATGTCATGTGGACTTGGCCTCTCCCAACCCCGTTTTTCTGACTTGGGCTTTCTGAATTGTACACGGTCGCGTGCTCCGATGTTTTTGATTTCAAACAAAACTTATCCGAAGTAGATTGCTCAAATAATCTAAGAGATATAACGTTTTTCTGAAATAAGTGTAAAAATTTAAAAATCGCGCGCAAAGGGCGCGCCGAGAGAGGAATTACTTTCGAAAACCGGCTCGGCTGTTTAAAGGTTAAAGTTGGATCGGAACCACTATCTATGTACGATAGTGGATTCAGGGTGGCTACTCACCGGGAATTCCTTGAATTCCGGGAATTATACGTGAATTATTGGCTCCGGGAATTATGCGTGAATTCTGCTTGAATTTTTCTCCGTAGACGTGAAAAATTGCAACTTTTTAAAAATCCCAATTCCATTGAATTTATACATATTTATTAATGCCTTGAGGCAAGGTTTTGACAGTTTAGCTTTTATTTTTATCGAGGAAAGAAAAGAAAAAGCTTCTTGGAAAATAAAACAGAATTTTATCAACCCGTTTACTTCGTTAGTGTGCTTTGCAGAACAATCTACAATTGTATCAGACGGACGGAAGATTATGCAAGATAAAATATCTTGAAGTTGATTTCTTTATGTTTATTAGGTAAATTTGAAATTCTTATACAATTAAGAATTTTTCGTAGATTAGTATATCCCGTAATATTTGTGACTTGTGTTCGTAGATGTATTTCGAGTCTGAGTATGCGAAATGGCAAATGTAAACTACGCACCTTAAATTATATATATAAACACACACACACACACACACAGTTCAGTTGAAAATTAGAATTTTTGAATACACTGGACAGACCCTTTATATTGTCAATATTTTTGTGTGTGGAAGGGAGGGTGAGAGGCCGTAATACGTAAGGTTGAAACAGAGAAAACATCTGCTTGGATCCTTGAATTTTTGGAAAGTTTGCCTTGAAAACCGGGAATTATACTTGAATTTTATCATGGTCCTAGAGTGGCCAACCTGGGATTTTAATAGAAAATATTCAATGGCAACATCTACCACTGCCGTAGAATTAGGCAATACGCATAACGCCTTGTAAAGAAGCGAGTCTTTCAGGATCTAGCTGCCCCATTTTTATTGCCGGTGATTGTACCTCCAATAGGGATCCAACCTAGGACTCTAATTACAAGGCGGCAACGAGGAAGCTCCAAGGGGCAACTTGACTTTACTCTTCTTCTTGTGAAGTTCTATTGATTTCTTATTCACATGTTGCATTTCGACGTTTCTTTTCCCCAAAATCTGTGTATATTAGCATGTTGTTTACGAGATAAAACGATAACTCATATGACTTTTTCGGAAGAATTTCAAGAAGAGTGGGCATTTTGACATTTACATGTGGATCAAATTAGATACCTTAAGTAGGAGAATTATTAGAGAAAATTTCATAAAACGATTTAAGATAAATATTTTTTTCTCTTTATAGCAGGGTTGTTATAGGTCCAGGAATTTTAAATAAACCCAATTCCGGTCCAGGAGAGAAAATCAGCAAGCGTAAATGGGTTCTGGACCGTAAAGAACCTTTTTATCTTTAAAGTATTTCAATTCGGTCCAGGAACCTTTTTTTCCGGATGAATTTAAATACGGTCCAAGAACCTTTTTTCCAATGAAACAATACACAACTTGGACCGAATTTAAATTGTCCTAGAAAAAGGTTCCGGTCCCGTTGTGGAACTCAACAGAACCCATTAGAATTTATGGGTTCCTAGGCCATTTAACAACCCTCCTTTGTAGAGTTCAAGTGCTTAATTTGAGTTATTGTTACTGTAGTTTCACAGTTGTTCTGCTTGTTCTTTATTTTTTGGTAGTCCTCATGTATAACACGAGGGACGAGTGAATTTTATGAAATAGACGAGTCAACAATTTCAAACATCCATTCCTTACTCTCTTGCATCCATCGCAGTATTCTCTCCTGTTTGAACGTGCTGATAGAAATGCGCGATGTAGAAGTCGAAGCCATAATCGGTCGCAGGCCGTATGGGAGTTCAAGCAGAAGCTTCCGCAAGACTCGAATATCAGATGGCGAGGCTTTGCCCCTAATAGGGTATGCAACAGGAGCGACGCGTGCACTTGGCGGGTTACGTAACTCTCATTTTCGATACGGAGCAGGATTTGGGGGCAGTGGTTTGGCAGATTTATTCAAGTTCACTTTAAGCCAATGAGGGTAATCGGGACACGATGTACTGGGATGTACCCTTACCGAGGATTGAACCCAAAGGGAAGAAGGGGTTAGAATCTTTAAAGCATCGACTTAGTTACTTTTCAAGGACCAGTAACTGTTGCTGACTTACTTTTTAAAATAAATAAGTATTACTGTAACTACATTTTGAACGAAGTACCTGTAACACAGAAGACTGCTATGGATGATAAATCTTTGTTTAGATTCCGCAATAACAATATGAATATAAAGTGTATATATAGTTTTTAAATTTTAAGATGTGGCTCTAATCTTAGAGGCCATCTTGTACCCGCTACACCAGAAAGTGTGGAACCGCCACTGAACGAAATAAAGAAATTATCGAAGAGAGACCAGCTTTATTCACTTGATTTTACTTCGCTTTTCTGACACTTTTGGCTAATTGAGAAGATGAGGATGATATGATGAAATGGCCGGGATTCAAACCCGGGACCCCTGGCATCGAAGCGCGTTGTTCTAACCACTCCGCCACAAAGGTTGGCGAGGGAACAGTTAGAGCAATTGTAATGACTCAAGTAGACAAGGATAAGAGGCAGTGTGTTCCCATGTGGAACGTATACAACATGCACATTTGTACAGTCATGGACACTTCTGGGTTGTAACGTTTCCATTAAAAGTTAATGGGATTGTTACAACCCAAAAGTGTCCGTGACTGTACAGTGGGATGCATAAGTATTGATCGGCGATTTGTCCAGAACTGCTTTCATTATTTTTTCTCGTACATCCTATTTGTTTTAAGGATTGTATTTTTACGTATGGTGGTACGGATATGATCAGAAGCATGTCTGCATTTTGTTTTAATTGGTGCGAAGTTCTAATTGCATAAAACTAGATTTTAAACATGTTAATGGACAATTTGTTTGGTAATACTTATGCATCCCACTGTATCTGCTCACCTTAACTTATCAACACATACACTACAGTCACGTTTAACCGAATTTGATGGGACCGATGGTGTTTCGGTTAAACTAAAATTCGGCTAAACCGGAATAGGAATAAAGTTTTTTTTATATACAGTACGTACATTTTATTACGTACAGTATTTTGACATACAGTACATATGTATTTCAGCGTGTAGGCATAAACAAAAAGCTTACAATAATACGTAGTCATTTAACTCAAGAACTTGAATTACAGTAACATTAAGGCTCTGATACAAAAAGCCGTACGACTAAAACAATAAAGTTTCGTAAAAACACGGTCGCACACGAGTAACGGCTTTTTTTTTTAGCGATTCGGTTAACCCGGAAATTCGGTTAATCGGGACTGTAGTTTATGCCCCCCTGCCCACTGGTTCAGTGCGTAGAAAGATTGCAACAGAAATCTGGTAATATTGCCACATACTTGGTAACACTTTTTGGCCTTGACAGTAAACGCAAATGGGGAAGCGAGCAAGAATAAGACAGCGAGCCGAGGTCCACCAATAAAAACTGTTTTAATGGGCAATCAACCTTATTGGCTCTCCGGAATCTCCTCTTACGCTTGTTATGGTAAACAACCTCGTGCTTACGACTGGGAATTTTTGTATGTTTTTTACATGTTTTTTACTTCGGCTTCAACTTGTTTTGCTTTGCTTTAGGGACTATTGGCGTCCTACCTGCTGTAGCTACACTTTACTATCAGCCTAGCGCAAGGCGAAATCGGCGGTACTTGGATCGACTCCTGGGTAAGAAAATGGATTTGTCTTCCTTTTTTTACTATCGACTTCAAGAGACACTGCGGCCCAATAGGTGGTGTATTTAGCTGCCACGCGGGAGACTTGTTTCCAATTGTAAATCTATTGTATTCCTCGGCAATACTTACGCATCCCACTGTACAGTCACATTCACTTCTGGGTTATAACAATCACTTAATTTATTATCTCTATATATAAAAATGGATGTAGGGTGTATGTATATATATGTGTATGTATGTTTGTTCCGGTAAAACTCTCGAACGCCTGGAGCAATTTCAACCAAACTTGGTACACATATGAATTACAATCTGGAAAGAAATACTGTGGGGGTACGACACCCCTGGCACCCCTATGGGGGCGAGGGGGTGACACGTTAAAATAATCGAAAACGACCGATATTAGTGTGGAATCCATAGCTTTCGGGGTCGCTAGGATGATTAGTGACACTCCCAATGCTGTTCAATTTATTTATTGTTGCTCCTGGAGGTGAAACTAAGAATGTTGTTTATAATCAAGTTTTGAGTTAAATTAATATTATAGTGAATTTGTAAAAGATTTAAAAAAAAAACTAAATATGCTGACCAAGGCAGTAATTTATTTTATTAAAAACATAAACTAACGTAACGTTTCAACCTTCTAGCAAGGTCTTCTTCAGACTCTGTACTTGATACAGAGTCTGAAGAAGACCTTGCTAGAAGGTTGAAACGTTACGTTAGTTTATGTTTTTAATAAAATAAATTACTGCCTTGGTCAGCATATTTAGTTTTTCATAATCATGGAAACAAGGCTTAATGGAGTTATAAAAGATTTTACTTTATAATTTGTATACTATACTTATACTTTTAATTACCTGTAAATAAAATTAGTTACATTTTACAATATAGTTAGAATTCATTATTTTCCTGTCTAATAAAAGATTGGGATAAATAAATACTCGAGCGACGCCGGATAATCAGCTAGTTTAATATAAAATACAAATTTGGTGCAAAATAGAGCTGCAAAAAACCACATCATATAAGTGGCAAGCATATTATTTTTATGTATGTCTTGAGAACATTTATATTGTAAAACCAAATATCTGAATTTGTCCCGGATACCGGAATAACTTGACACACATACAAATAATCCCATATATTGTAAACCAATCAACCATTGTAAATGAAAATGAAATGAAATATATAAAGAACACAAGAAAAACGGGGGAACCACAATTCACTTGGATGCACTTGGTTTTGATTTAAAGGCACCAGGGCAATAAACACATACCCCAAAATGTTGGTAATCTTTCGGGGATTCCCACATTTTAAATGTCCCTGCATAGAGATGCTCTGGGGATCATCCAGCCTCTGGGGCAACCGTGGATTTAAAAGCAGCCCGAGCATGGTACTGATCACATCACCTCAGGAAATTCCAGGATCGTGTATGTATCTGCCTTAACTCCGTTTGCTTTCACAGTACGCAATACACAGTGAATACTTTTACCTTTATATCGACGTTGTTGCACATTCATCAATTTTGATGCCACACACTCTTACTTCCTGTTTAGTGTGCTGGAATAGACCATTACCGTAACAACGAGTTTATTTTGGTAGGGTCCAAGTTGATCTGATATTGTGTGCATATATTTACGCGTGTGAACAATTTAGGCCCCCATATGCATTTTTCCCGTTACAATAATTGTCTGTACTCCAAGTTATCCATCAGTGTGTATAATAATGTACGAAGTTACATGTGTAAATGTAAACCTGATATGTTAATGTAGGATTGCGAGTTAAGAAAACTAGTGTATTTTCAATATGTATCACGATTTGTGAGGCTCCTCCACGATGGCGTAGTGGTAACGTCGTCGCCTTTTAATCAAGGGGTCTGGAGTTCGATACTCATTAGAGGCACATAGTGGTTCGGATCTCACTTTAAACTGTAGGTCCAGTCCCGATTAGTCTACATGTGCATAAAGAAAGCACACGATTTGTTGAATTAAATTTTGTAAGAATTTGCCACGTATGCAAACTTCACTATATGGAACAACATTAAAGGTTTTTTTAAAAGAATCTTTATCTCAAAATTCGAGCGTGGTTACAACTCAGGTTCTTACATGTACCCTTAGAATTATGAAATGGCTGGGTTTGTAAGAGTCTATTGTATATTTTTGTGCCCAATTCGGGTACAATACGAGCTTTTTAACCGTTGACATTCTCAACACCAGATGAGAAAGACAATATAGTCGGTCTCATCTCTGTATCGTAGCTGTTGGTTGCACAAAAAAAAAGAAAAAAAGATCGAGGATGTTACGGGTGTAAGCGAGCTTATACATCCTGCAAATTATTCGTCGTGTTGACGAGAGGCGGCCTCGAGTGACGGCCAGGGCCAGTCGCCGACGCAAACGAATAACTGTAATTACCAATTCCAAGCTCCAATACCGCGCTTCAAAGAACAAGCACCAACAGATAAATAGGCGTCGTTATCTGTCCATTCCCGGGCGTTTGCATAATGTGGAATGATTCAAATCGTTCGCACTTTGTTTCCCGATCTTCGTTTGTTTAAGTTTCAGCTGGTGATTCGTTTCCCGTGTGTACCATGGTGTCGTGTTGATGGATGGCTTGTTGCGTTGGTGTCTGTGTGTTGATACGTGCTAGGGATTGTACCGAGACTAGACAAGTCTCGTATGGTCGCAGATCGAGACGATTACGAGACTGCCTCTTAAAAATCTGTAATTCATTCCTATTTAGTAACTCTAAGACCGAAGTCCAGCTTATAATATGTAGCCTGTGACTGTGAATTTAGAATACTGATTTGTTAACTGATTTGTTTTACAGTATTTTACTTCGTATTTCTGCCACTTTTGGCTAATCGCGAAGATGAGGATGAATGGTGGTAAGATGAAGGGCTATAAAGGGCCACTCCTTACACCACTTAAAATATTCAAGTTACAACATACAGTAGAGCGTCGATTATCCGAACGTCGGTCAACCGAACGACCGCTTAACCGAACTGTGTACTCGCTCACTTTCAGATATCTGTAATGAAAAAAGTACGTGACTTAGCTGCTCGTAAGCGTGTAGGCTTGCTTAGATAGACCAAAATAAAGGATTTTTTTAAACGTTAATTTTGTGTACTGTGTGTATTGTTCATGCAAAATGCGTATGTAATATGTACATATTTTTGTTTAATAAACTGTACCACATACTATATATTCCTACTAAAGTTGCCTTTGTACGTTACTTTGTAATACATACTTAAAGAGATGCCTGTTTTTATGAATAAATTTACTGTACAGTACTTCTTTTTGACAAATAAACAAATAATCCGAACAAACCAGTTTTCCGAACACCCATGTTCCCCAATTACTTCGGATAATCGACGCTCTACTGTACAATTCAAAGGAATATTGCAGTTAGATTCAATATAAAATGACATCTTTACGACATTTTGCGCGGTGGACCACAATTCACGATCTGATATTGATATAATATTGTTGTGAAAGAAAATGCAGTACTCAGTACAGAAACTGTATTGAACTGAACACGATACATCAAATGTAACAGGAATACCAGTAAGATTACTGTCAATGAAGTTCTCAATGATCGAACTTGCCGGTATATCTCTATGCATGCTCTCCATGTATGGGTCCTTTACATGCACCCATACGCTAACAACGAGCGATCTTCAATAACTTGTATCCACTTTTGTTTATGACACAAGACAACAGTCACCTCAGAAACACAAGACGGGAGAGACAGATAGAGGACTGACGACGAAAAGGAAAGAAGGAGACAACCAGAAAGGAGATCGATAAAGGAAATAAGGGAGATTAAAAGAAAGAGGTTGGAGAGGAGAAGAATGAGAGGCAGCCCGAAAAAAGAGAACGACAGAGGAAATGAGAGAAAACAAAGAGGCGAGACGGAGAAAAAGACGCCAGAAAAAAAATAGAATCACCGATAAAATAGGGAGAAGGAAAAAGAGAGGAGGGGCGAATAAGGGAAAAGAAGAGAACTAGGAGAAGAAGAAGAGGCGAGAAGCGGTGGCAAAGAAAGATAGACAACCAGAAGAAAAGAGAACGACCGAGGAAATAAAAAGATGGAATGAGAGAGAGAGGACAGGGAGGAGAAGAAAAGAGAACAAGGGAAAAGTTGAGAAGGAAAGAGAAAAGGAAACGATGGAGGAAATAAGGTAGAAGTAAAGAGATAGAGAGACAGATAGAGGGAAAGAAAACAAAGGAACGAGGTAGAAAATAAGGGAGATGTTAAAAGAAAAGGAGACAGGCGGAGAAGAAGAAAGAAAAACACCAAGAAAGACAGTTTGAAGGAGGAAAGAAGGAGATGGAAATGGGGAGGACAGACGGGGGTAAATAAAAGAGAGTGAGAGATAAAATACTGAGAACGAAAGATAAAATGGGACAAGCGGAGGAAAGGAAAGAGATACCTAGAAAAAGAGAACGAGGTAGAAAATAAGGGAGAAGGAAAAAGAAACAGATAAAGGTTGAGCTGCGAAGGAAATGAAAGAGAAGAAAACAGAAATAAAGAAAACTGAGGAAATAAGGGAGAAGGAAGAGAGAGAAGCCGTATCCTGCTTAAGCCGGAATAGGAACTTCCTCGATGTAGGGGATTGTTGTCGTAGATTTAGGTTAAAGAAAAATGTAATACTTATTTCCATGCGAAGGAAGCAGGAAACAACGATCCCCTCCCCCGCTCCAATTTGTCTGTCGGTGTTCATCCCATAATCTGCTTAGAATCGATTTTTCATTGGAACCTAATTTAGCAGCTTGAACCAAACAGCTCCAGGCGCTTGGAAGTTTCCTTGCTTACTTGATTTGATTTTTGCTCATCACCTACATGCGAGTTTCATTTTGCAGATAAAATTGGTATGCCCACATCCGCTAATGGCGTCTTCTTCCACTAGGAATATAAGCTGTCATATTTTTTCCTCACTTTGGGTGCAGGATGGATTGATTAGAAGCTGATACACGAATAGCATAGTCTATCTTGTCTTCTTCCTTATTTCCCCTCTAGTTATGTTTTTCTGCGTCTCTTCCTTTTCCTTATCTCTCTTTCTGTCTTTCTACTTATTTTTCCTATCGTTCTCTTTTTCCTGTATCTTTCTTAACCTCTGTGTGTCACTCTCTCTCTTATTTCTTTTCCATTCTCTGTTTATCTGGGTGTCACTTTCCCTTCCTCCGTCTGTTCTCTCCCTCTCTCTCTCTTTCACTCTCTTTCTCTCTCTCTCTCTTCATGATTCTCCTTGTCCCATTTTCGCAGTGTGTCTGTTTTGTCCCTCATTTTTTTCTGCATCTCTTTTTGCTCTGTCTCTATATTTATCCATTTTCTATTTTCATATGCTTATTTTCTTGTCTACCTTGTTTCTCTCTCTCCCTCTGTATTCGTCTCTCCTCTCCTTTTTTTCTGTGTGTGAGAGATTCTGAAACTCATGTCTGCTATTTGAGTGGACAGCGAGGCGACGGGGATATTTCCCACTTGCCCCCTCCCCCCACTCTGTCTCATTCTTTCTCATGTTCCACGCTCTATGTATCATTTGCCTCTAGTTAGCACACCTGATCCCATGTGCGAGATTCGAACAATATAATTTACAAGCTACACTTTGTATGTACATGGAGAAAAAGAAGTTCCGTTGTTATTGTTGTATTACGACTAAATACTACTTCGTATTCAAAGTTTTCAGCTTCGTTTAATATTTATAATTGGCTTGCTGTAAGTCACTATAAGCAAGGTTGCCACATTTTCTGAAGCAAAATAGTAGTTTATATTCTTTAATTTTCAGCAAGAAAAATAAGTGTATTGAATTTATATTACATTTCTACATTAACATGTTGTTTATGCTTTATTTCGACTTTTTATTACAAATTTTCATTGTAACAAATAACCGAGCATGCTAAATCAACTGGTCCCACGTTCAAATGTGAAGGTAGATACGAGTTTCAAGCCCAAGATTACGTGGTTTTGTAAATGTCTAATATCGGCCTATCGGTCACCTTCGACGATGTTTCATTATTGCTTTTTACGATGATTTTAATGCACCCGAACTAGCATGACATCTAGTGAGCATGTTTTGACTTACTATGCCTCACGTTTGAAATTTTTTGTAAAGGATTTGTAGAAACCCCGGACTCCTACCGTACGTAGGAAAAAAGGGACGTATCGTAACTCTGACAAAATTACGCTGGTGAAGTAATTTGTCTACTATCTTAAGCATTAGTATAATGTATTGTCGATAGATGGCGTTCCGGTAGCGAGTCAGTTATATTAACGCTTTTTTAAATTCTTCTCGAAGATTTGTCGCCCTGGTTTCATATAGTATTGAAGTTTATTTCAGTTGTGTCTCAGCCGTGTTGCAGTTAAGATAAAAACTTAATACTTGCACCTTGAGCCAGTATTATGTGTGCAAGGGCAACAAGATCTGAGCAAGGAACGTCTGTTTATCCCCTTGCACAGTAAACCAGGCATGCAAAACAGTGGCATTAATCTTCGAAATGCGCAGTACGATTTGCCTGTGAAGTCCTTGCTACCTTTCAGTTGTAAAATACGCCATGATACGATCCTTTCTGCAGACTTCCGACTGTTGAAGAACGGAAATGTTCCATTTCGAAACTTATATGGCCTGCACGTCCACAATTACGAAGCGTGTTTATGTGAGACCAGAGTCTTTCGCTGCGTGCAAGATAGACGCAAGTCGTGAAACGTGACGTGTATCAGCTGTGACGTAATGAGGAGCCACACGACTTCCAGACTGCTTATTTTTCCTGCGATGAAGAAAAATAAATGAAGCCGCCATAAGCTGGTTGGCACTATCACTTTACACAACACCGTGATCTGCATGGAGCTTAAGCCCCAAGTCAAGGACGGCAGAGCTTCTGCTGTGAGTACGAAATGAATGGGGAAAGCTTATGTGTTTGTTCCTGTTGTACGCAACGTATTCTCTCGATGATTCACTTGACGTCGCTAATGAATCTTGTACAGTGTGGACAATGAAAACTGATTCTCAATAGTGGGGTTTACCTTGCACTTTGCTAACAAGAATAGACCAGGGTGTAGACAGGAAAGGCAATGTGGATCCTTTCAATGCATAATTTTTGCCATTGTGCTCTATTATGTACATTTGCCTATGTCTTGTTGCTATGTTACACAAATTTGTAAGATTCGTGAAGTACAGATTGCTGCAATTACTGAGGCAGATGAGGGTTAATGGTGCTGCGAATATTTGTTGTGCTTTTTCACTTTTGCACTCGCACACACACCGTATCTCTTTCCCTCTTTAACTCTTTTTCCATACTTCTGTCTTTCTTTTAGCCTTTTTCCATACTTCTGACTATCTTTCTTTGTCTTTTTCCACCTCTCTCTCTCTCTCTCTCTCTCTCTTTCTTTAACTCTTTTTCCACACTTCTCTCTCTTTGTTTAACTCTTTTCCCACGCTTCTCTCTCTATCTTTCTGTCTTTAACTCTTTTCCCACACTTCTCTCTCTTTCTTTAACTCTTTTTCCACACCTTTCTCTCTCTCTCTCTCTCTTTCTTTAACTCTTTTTCCACACCTTTCTCTCTCTCTCTCTTTCTTTATTTAACTCTTTTTCCACACCTTTCTCTCTCTCTCTTTCTTTCTTTAACTCTTTTTCCATGCTTCACTCTCTCTCTTTTTCTTTCTTTAACTCTTTTTCCACACTGCTCTCTTTTTCTTTAACTCTTTTTCCATGCTTCTCTTTTTCTTTCTTTAACTCTTATTCCACACTTCTCTCTCTCTCTTTCTTTATCTCTTTTTCCGCACTTCTCTCTCTCTCTCTTTATCCACACCTTTCTCTCTCTCTCTCTCTCTCTCTCTCTCTCTCTCTCTCTAACTCTTTTTCCATACTTCTCTCTCTTTCTTTCTTCCCCTTTCCTATCTCAATCTCTCCGGTTTCTCTCTCTCGCTCTCTCTCATTTCTTTCTTTTCTATCTTCTTTCTGTGCTTGTCTGTTTCTCTCTGTGTACATGTAGTTTTCTCTCTTTCCTTTCCTTTTGTTTCAGTAGTTTTTATGTTTCCCTTTTCCCTTTCCTTCTGTCTCTCTCTATCACATAAACACAGACAGAAAGAGAGAGATTATTTCACTCTTTATACATTTATTGTGGGGAAAAAATAAATATTATTAACCCCATTGAATTTTGCCTGAGAATAGTGTACTGGGCAGAGCGGTAGCGAAGGGGTGAAGAATTTTCATAGCATGAGACTACCAGGCTTAATCATTACCTTCTCTATCTGAAAGCCTAATTGCTTGCTCCGGTCACGTGACTAAGCGTCATCAACTGGAGGCGAGATAGCCGCCATGTTTGATTTGCTTCTTCGGAATCAATGTTGGACCTTTTTAGTGAATATGGAATTGTTATGCAAATTTAAGAACTGTAATCGAGTGTACATGACGTGTAAATATGCTAAATGTGCAAGAGGTATGGTGTATACGTGCGCTCAATTTCAAAGGAAATTATGATGAAAAAGGTAAGAGTAACGTTCACATTTCTTCAAGATGTTACTGAAAATGAGAAATGTTTAGGGAAATTCCATGTGATTCGGTCCCTACGAAAAGATACAAGTTAAGTAACAAAGGTTTTATAGTCATAAATAAATAAGAGAAATAGTTCATGATGTAAAGATTTCATGTGTACGGAATAGGCATCTAACATAAGAGTCATTCCATGCCAAATCAACACAGATATGTGTAATTTCCAACCTGACCATCTCCGATTTTCATGAAATTTGGGGAGTTGAAACTATGTATGGAACTTAGTAAATATGAAAATGTTTAGTCTCGTGCGTCTTGTAATTGTTAAATTATTCAAGGTCAAAGTTAGCAGAAAATGCCCTTTTTGAGCCCGCTTAGCTATACTAAATGTGCTGTAACTTCGCCACTATTTCGCCTAGAAAGAAAGCTCAAATAAAGCTTATTGTACAGGGAATTGAACAAGCTTTCCAGTGATATATCACATCACCCCCACTCACGACCGGATCAAGAAAGTGTGGGGCGTTACCCCCACACCCCCGTATACGCCTTCATGGCGTGGTGCTATGCACAGGGGAACACTTTACCTTTTACCTTTCGATAAAAATATAATTTTGTCACGTGACCTTGACTTTTGACCTTGAATATCTCAAAACATGTCATCACCAAAAATCGTGAAAAAAATATATATTTGGTCCCTGATGCCATACTCTAAAACATATTAAAAATTCATTCTGGGACTGCCATGGGATCAGAAGATACAAAATAATATGTTTAACTATGTGACTGATAAAAGCCTCATTACATGAACTATGACGAGTCAAAAGTCCTTTAACACCCCCTACAAAATGTAAAGTTTTATCCTGGTCATGAAAGAAATAGGTTAGGCACAGGGAGATCTCTAGCTGTGTGTGTCAAGCGCAGGTCCGGCATATTGTTGACCGCCGTATTGAATTCAACGCAAACATTTCAAAGGAAAGTGGGTGATGTGAAATATCAAATCAGGCTAGAATTCCACGAGAAATGAAGCGACGAAGGTTTTTCCAAAGTATATTTAACCAGCAAAAATTATTAGTGAATGCTTGTAATCATTTTCTCCTTTTCGAGGTGCTAAAAACAAAGTATTAAGAATGCTCCTAACGTGTCAGGAACTCGGCGAGATCTCGCTGACATCTTGGGACAGAAAGAAGTATACGCACCATTGCATATGATTTTAATCAGCAACATTCACCAAATACTTGAATAGTGGAGAATATTGGGAAAAGTATCTCAAACAATTACGTGACACTTCCTTTGGAATGAAAAATTCTTCAGTGACGATGCTAATTTTTATGTTCCTGGTAAAGTTAATAAAAATTATACGCAATACCTGTGATTTGATAATCTACAGTAGACAGATCCCAGCCGAATGGATATTGCTGGTAAGCTAATGATGTGGTATAGTGTATGGAGAACTGGAATGGTTAATCCATATTCAACAACGGAACCTTAAATGGTGAGGGCTTCTTGGATGTGTTATGTTAAGTGAACAGGTTTTTCATCCTTGCTTACGGGGTATGGCACTTTTCCAGAGTTTTGAAACAGGACAGTGTGTGACCACACTATGTGAACATTCTTCATGGTAAATTTCTAGGTAGATTGATGGGCATATGGGGATCTATTAAAACGCCTGCACATTCACCAGATCTAACATCTTAGGAGGACTTTTACCTTCAGAAACATCTGAAGAGAATGGTGCATGCACTAAAAGTCCCTGATATTATTGACCTTCTGAGAGAAGGCATAGTTGCTGCTTGCGATGATGTTGCACTTGATACATTGCCAAATGTTCTATGTGAGTGTGACAGACGTCAACGAGTGTGCTCACAGAAATATCGACAACACTATAATGTGCATATATCGTAAGTCAAAGATATGCGTATAACGTTTGACTGCCAAAAAATAAGTTGGGAAAACCTTCGCTGCTTCATTTCTCGTGGAATTCTAGCCTGATTTGATATTTCACATCACCCACTTTCCTTTGAAATGTTTGCGTTGAATTCAATATGGCGGTCAACAATATGCCGGACCTGCGCTTGACACACACAGCTAGAGATCTCCCTGTGCCTAACCTATTTCTTTCATGACCAGGATAACTCCTTTACATTTTGTAGGGGGTATTAAAGGACTTTTGACTCGTCATAGTTCATGTAATGAGGCTTTTATCAGTCACATAGTTAAACATATTATTTTGTATCTTCTGATCCCATGGCAGTCCCAGAATGAATTTTTAATATGTTTTAGAGTATGGCATGAGGGACCAAATATATATTTTTCACGATATTTGGTGATGACGTGTTTTGAGATATTCAAGGTCAAAAGTCAAGGTCACGTGACAAAATTATATTTTTATCGAAAGGTGAGCTTGTTATGTATCACTGGAAAGCTTGTTCAATTCCCTGTACAATAAGCTTTATTTGAGCTTTCTAGGCGAAATAGTGGCGGAGTTACAGAACATTTAGTATAGCTAAGCGGGCTCAAAAAGGGCAATTTCTGCTAACTTTGACCTTGAATAATTTAACAATTACAAGACGCACGAGACTAAAAATTTTCATATTTACTAAGTTCCATGCATAGCTTCAACTCCGCAAATTTCATGAAAATCGGAGATGGTCAGGTCAGAGGCTGTGTTGATTTGGCATGGAATGACTCATAAGTCATGTTTTATCTTTTGTCAACAATCTTTTTTTTAGAAATAACAAATAATTTACCCTGAATTACAAACATTGGTTAACGTTAAGATACGTTGTTGCTTATGACTGCAAAATAATTTGTTTCAAGATTTAGTCAACGTTTAAAATATTACGGCCGTGTCTACCAAAGCAGTTTGTTAGTGTAAATTTTATGCAAGCATCCGATAACATATTCATATTACTTACACAAATTTTCAGTTTCAAAATATGCTTAATGAAAGAAAGCTATACAACTGAGCAAATTTGATAGTTGTGTACATTTACATTCTTATTTTACCCCGCTTTTATGCTTCTTTAGGTTAATCGGAGGCTAATGGAAGATAGGAGGTTATGCATTCAAATACAAGGGTACGATGTAACAAGAACTTCGATGAAATATTCGTGTGTAAAATTATCTAAGAATATATTACTTATGTTTCAAACACAAATGTTTTCACATAGAAAGCATTTTGTTACCTAGCTATGTTAATATGAACTACAAATGTATTGAATTTTATAAAACTGTTTCATATGAACTGCTTCTTATTTTTTGTCTTTGTAAAGCTTCAATGTTCGTAACTTTGATTATTAAATCAGTGATAATTTTTACTGTTTCATAATTTATTAACATTCTTCACGATATTATTAACAGATTGTAAAAACAGTGTAAGGAAATATTCCAAATGTTTATTTCTCAAGTGAACGCTAAGATTAAAATATTAATGTGCCTTTTTTTTCAATGAAAATGTTGAAACTTAAGTTTTTGTCACAGATCTTACTAACGACAACAAAAAGATTCAATTTGTTTATTATCTTTCGTTCAATAAACTCAATAGGTTCTAAATTACAATGTGACAAGTGATTTAGGTTTAGTCTTTATTCTTTATTCACATAAATGTAACATTGCCCTTGTACCAATTTCTTTCACATTTGCTGAGTGGTTATAGAAATTAAGTTTTTGTATTGAGATTGTATAGCTACACAGAATAACTGCATTATCTGGTTGATTAATTTTGGGTAAAGAAAATTTAATTGATTAGGTATCTTTGCAAGTTTACGGTCGACCTAACATGCGGGATTTTGAATTAATCCATTGATTTTTACATACAAAAGTTCATACAAAAGCTGTAACGAGTTTTACTGTAGCTGACAAATATTCCGGATAATATTTTTCAAAGAAATACAAGTACAATGTTTAATTTTTTCCGCCAGAAAGTTTCTAACGGTTTTCAACTCTTTCTTTGTGCTATGGTAGGAATTTTTGTTATGGCCATAGTGACTTTCTGAATGAAAATTTCAGTGTAAATATTTAATATTCTACTATTTTCGTCGGAAGGGTAAATGTCAAAATTTAACATCATAAAAGAAATAAATATACCTTAATTCTCTACAATAAATATACGACAATGGGTTTACACGACCGTTAAGACAATCGCCTACAGATGATGACGTGCTGACTGAGCGCTGCGGCCTGAACCTCAAGATGGTCTTGGCTTAATTCTCCTCCGTTACCAATCCAACCAGGCACTGGAAAAGGGATGCTGCCATTTTCTATTACTATTCTTGGTAAACAATTTATACTATAATCTATTCTATAGAATGAAATAACCAAAATCAATAATTACAACTCTCCCACCCATTTGTTTTACATAAAATAAACCCCGTTGGCCAAAGAGGAAAAAAAATATTCGGATTTTTTAGTTTCGTTCAGTTCGTGCACGTTAAATTTCACATTGATAAATTGGAGGTACACATGCATAGCTTCCACATTTCCTTTGTCTGTGAGGGTCTAGGAGACGAGGGGCGATAGTAGGGAGTACCACTGCCACTACTGCAGTCTGACATAACTTACATGTCTGGATCAGGTATCCTCGCGTGTGGAGCATTAAATTGTCCTGGTGGTAGAAGCTCATCTTCTCGTGGTGTATCACAACTCAGTGGAAGATAAGTCCTCCCATCCACTCAAGGATGTATTTAGGGGGGTTAGGGAGTCCGGACCCTCCCCCCCCGAAAGTCTTATCAAGTTCTAAAATTTAGCCTTTGTTGTATAATTTCCTCTGAACTTATTGGAAGACAAGGATTATGTTTCTGAACTTATTGGAAGACAAGATGTTGGGATCATACGGCTTTGAAGGACAGGAAGGACGTATTTAGGGGCGTCCAGGAGTCCGGACCCCTCGAAAGACTTACCCAACTACTAAAATTAAGTATTGGAAGTATTAGCATTTGTTGCATAATCCATGGTTATTTTAGAAGGCAAGGATTATATTGGGATCATACGCCTTTGAATAACATTACAAAGAAGATTTATGTACACTACTACTCAAAATAATATGCATAAAACATTAATCAGAAACTTACTTTTTTACAACTACATGTAACATCATTTTTGTTTTTCGATAAATATTCAATTATTCACCCCTTTGAAATTAATTTCATTGCCACGGCACTTGTTTTTATGTACATTATTGCGATCTTAACTACAGGTAAGCTGCGTAATGAATATCTATTCTTATACAGTATTTTTACCTATTCGTGTAATTATAATATAATATTAATTTATGTATTGTAATTAATATTAATTTCATTTAATATAATTATATTAATTTAAAAATTATTATTACTATTATTATTATTTTTGAGACACTTGGTTCGGACCCCCCCCCCCACCCCCCGAAACATATTTCTAGATACGTGCCTGCATCCACTGTACTCTTGTTCCGTCCACCTTACCAAAAGACACAAAGAAACAGGAGCACGAGAAAACGAGCTTTCTTCTCCTTCTCACACTTAACACAGTTGCACTCCTCCGCTCGTCAGATTCTCAAACACACTGTCTTGGAAAACGCACGTTTTCCTCTTCCACCAAAATGTTAATAAAAAGAAAGAAAAAGCCAATCAGTCCGTCAGTTCTATCACCCTTTGGCTCACTGTCCTCCCTTGGACCAATGGTCAACCGTCTTTCATGGTTCTTCTCCTTTTACCAGTTTTTGCACAAAAAACACAAAAAAGTCACTTCTTTCACGTAACACACACCACTGCCAACTCGTATCCTTATCTACCCCTAGCTGTATAAATTCTTTGTTGTAGCTTATGTACTCTATGCAATGGATAGAGTATTCTATTATTAATTAATTGTCCAAATTATGAAGATGTGAAATTTAGTTACATATATAGGGGTTTAGTTATACTGGGTCATAGGGTGTCGCTGGAATGCAGTGGTTGGGGTAGTAGCCCTATGGCTTCCGGGTGTGACACACAAAAAACAAAAAACGGTCGAACTGAAAACAACGAAGGAAAAAAAATGATGGGTTTGCCAAGGAGGAAAGAAAATATAAAAAATAAAAGCATAATATTAATAATAATGACAAAATAAAGGTGCACAGTACAATAGTAATAAACCAAGATTACTGAATTCTTCAAGGTCATAGAATACTTCAGAAATAGATTTGAACACTTTCTGAGTTTTGCCCATGCAATTTTAGAATAATAATTCGATGTCGAGAGTACATGTGTCTATTCATCATCTACAACTGCAAAAGAGCCAGTGTTTCTCGCTTTCTCTATTTCACTGTCACTTTTTTCCCCAGCAATCAACAGAGGCGCAAAAACGAATTTTTGTCTGGGGGGGCAAGTACCAGGATAAACGTACCACCACTAATAATAATAATAGTAGTAGTAATGAAAATAATAATAATAATAATAATAACATTATTATTATTATTGATTTGCTTTATTTTACTTCGCTTCTTGTGCCACTTTTGGCTAATTTGCGAAAATGGGGATGAGTGATGAAATGATGATATTGATGAATTTTGAATTTGAATTAAAACTTTTTGGGTGCGTCAGCACTGAGGCTATTTTGCACCCGTCACACTATACGGGGTCCAGCCCCTTATCATAACAAAAATAAAAGCGTGTCTGAAAACTAAAATTTCCTTACCTTGGTTAAAAGCTGAGGCTAAAAAGGGTGCTCAGCACAAATAAGGACAAAACACAGGACGACGCAGAATTATACTGGCCATGGGACCAGTCGCCAAAGCCTCGTTAGTCTGCAGTCCAGGGTGTACTACGTGGAAGTGAGGTTGACTATTGGTGCACTACGTGGAAGGAGCACCCCTTACGCCCTGAAATTGATGAATGGAAACTCACAAACATACATGCCAAGCCTGGATTCGAACCCGGGACCAACATTATTATTAGTAGTAGTAGTAGCGGTAGTATCAAAGACGTTATTACCATCGTAAATTATGCAAAAAAGGGGGGGTAGAAGTTGGTGCTAAAGCATTTGTGTTCGAACAAACAATTTGAATTACAGGTACACTTGGCCGTCAATGTTTGCCCCCCCCTAGAACTCATTTCAGTCCAAGGTTGGGGGGGGGCAATGTCCCCCGCTGTGGTTGCGCCACTGGCAATCAACGTTAAAATCCCTTTTTTTAACGATTGATTTATAGTTTATTTCTGCTACTCTTCAGATGTGGTCTTCGTTGCGGACCGTGCCGTTTTTAACTCTACTCTTTGAAGTTACTAATTGGCACATAATTAAAGCCTGTGTAAAATGAACAGCGTTACTCAGTTTAATGATTACAGGGGAGATACGTTCATTGCTCTGCGGTTGGATTACATGAACTGTAATGTCGTTGAAATTTATTTGATGTTTCCATGTAAGCGTGTCCGTTCTTTTTGAAAATGTCTTTCGATTTGCTTTCTTATAGTATGGAATATGACACAATCATTTTACGCTGTATTAGAAACACGCGTGTAAAATTTGTTTCCCCTTACTTCCTTTCCATAAACTTCTCTCACTTTGCTGATGGACAGTTCTTTGTCTTTTTGTACTTTTTCACAAAGTACAGATATCAAACAGATACTACGTATTCTACTGTCCTTTATGATAGTACCTCTGTACCCTGTTTTTACATGCCGAAGGGTACTGTAAAAAGAAAGTAATAATTGAAAATGACGGTGTGTGAATTATCAAGGTGAGATTCCGACTTTTGTTAATCCCTAGCAGCCGAGAAATTTCAAAGGATCTTATTTATAATAGGCTAATTATTGATATTTTCTGCAGTATAAGTGTCTGAAAGTTCTTGAAATTAACAGTTTTTATTCCAGAAATTCAAAAACAATCACTTGAAGAGAAAATAGTATGTGCAATTCGAGATTTAAACATTTGTCCCGACCTGATCGGGAAACTAAGAATTTTTTCAGTCCCGAACAACAGGATTATTAATATTTCTGTCCCGACCAAAAGTTTTCGTCCCACATACCTCTAGTTACATCAGTCACCATGATTGTAATATGTCTTGTGAGAACATTCTCTCTTATTTGGTTGGACATGGCAGTTTATTTGCTGTAAACTTACAGCCTGTAAATCGCAGAAAACAGTATTCTTTTTAATAAAATATCGCTACAATTCCACCATTCAAATTACTCAAACTTCTTTCCATATATCCCGGGGGCGCACCCTCCTGCTGACTCCGTTGGCCCACTCAGTGGCGTATTGTGATTTCATTTTGGGTGTGCAAATTCGTAGCAGTCAGTCTATCTAAGTGCCATTGAATATTGGTCCTAACCTGGGTGATTTAGAAACAACGCATTTACATTCTAATAAAACCAAACCTCGTACACCAAAAGAGATATCGAACTAGTAACACAGAAAACCTTTAAAATTTCCCTTGCCACGTTCAAACTTAATGTCAATTTAACCACCTACAAGTTTCTTGTGAACACTTGATTACATATTCGTTGAGGGTTGGTCAGTTGCAGAATGGTCCTCCTTTAATCCAAAAGGATGCATACTTTTCGGCATGGAAATATTTGGTGACTAGACAATTAAAGGTTGATTGAGTTGATGTTTTTAAGTCCACTTTATGCACAGTAAGGCTAATCGGGACTGGACCTACAGTTTAAAGTGGGATCCGAACCACTATGTGCCTCCACGGGAATCGAACCCGGGTCGCTTTCATTGCGCCATCGGGGAGGCCCGACAATTAAAGGACACGAATGAATTTTTAGTTGTGTTTGTTAAAGTTAAGAAATTGTAAACTGTATGCTTTCAAATCCATTTTCTTTGAGGTGCATAGTAACATCCCTCGCAGGGATAAAAATTATTTTCTTCTTGCCGGGGATAAAATTGTTACGTTCCTAGTAACTTTCCTCACCCTTTACTCCTATAGCCGGGAGCATTGAGGCTCTAAAGGTCTACACTGAAATCTATCTTCAGGGTAGGTGCAGAACAAATCCAACCAAAGTCGTGAAATTTCAATCAAATGTTTATTTGCCGCTTGAATACTTACAGCCAGTGGGTAGGTAACTCGTAACTGGAACTTGAAGATCAATTGTTAGTAGATAATTTATAACTTATCTAGAAAGGTCAAACTAGGGTGGCCCAAACCTAGGTTTTACAGAAGAGCGGCATACACCTATTCACTTCTTCCTAGACTGACACCAGAACAGACCTCCTTACGGACCAAACTGCTTCGTATTTATACCCGAAGTTCCAGCCTCGAACACCTGTCTTTAGGTAATTTCTTATTACAATACTCCAAATTACAACAGAAGGATATTTGAAAAATACATAGTTGGCTATTAATAATTTACAAAGAAAGTTTACATATTCATTTGAGTTAACGATTATTTCTTTAACGTTGATAAAATCTTACATTTTGGAATTATACAAATTTAAATGTTCCGCCATTATTTAATTACAATTAGGTTAGGCGTGATGCTGATCACATCATCCCAACTTTGGCTGAGCTCTGTACCACCAAATCACCCCCACATGCCTTCAAGGCATCTGTGCATGCCCATAAGGGTATCTTTACCTTACTTTTACAATTTATTAAACTTAAGGTATTGCACAATACCATAAGTCCTTCAACTAATTTTGCACTCGCGAGTGAGTTAGTGAGCCTTCAGGCTGTGCTCATTATCAACATCGAAAACAGTGGCGTAACTAACGCTGCAGGGAAGGTGTCGGGCGATAGGCAAGTTAGAAAATTCATCCCACACCACTAGCGTACACAGGATTTGTTTTTTTAAGGGGGCTGCGTTCTAGGGGTAGCGGGATACACAATAAAATATTGCGTAATTATAATTTTTAGGCTTAGTTTCGAAAGCTGTTCAAAGACAGAAATGGTAAACGTGGGTTATTTTCAGTATTTTACCCGAGTTCTTCACTGCTTTCATTTGAAAATTTCGATTTTCTCAAGACTTCTGAGGGGGCGTCACCCCATGAGCTCACCTCGTGCGTACGCCTGTGTCGCACACCTACATGCATATTGCTCCAAATAGGATAGAGGGTTGAATCATTTCGAAATGCTGCAACAAAGATCCACAAGAAACATTCTGAGTTATTGCATCTGCACGAATTCATTCCAAGCTCCATACACTTCGTGCGTTAATATGAAGGAATGATGAGGCAGATGGACGGTAATTACGTTGCATAACGGAGGAGTTGATGTTTCAATTGGAAGAAAGCGGTCGTCTGCCTCATCAGCTGTGTACGTCTTCTCTAGCTCCCGTCTTTCACGTTGAACCATGGCGGCTCAATTTCTCCTTGTCCTTGCTAGTAATTTCTTGAAGTCGTGATTTTCGTGAAGGCTTTTTTTTAACAACTTCCTCTAAGGCCATATGATAGGGCACCAGAGCCTCCTTGGAGGCACATAGTGGTTTGATTTGGTGTTTTAGTCCACTTTATGCCCTGTAAGGCTAATCGGGACTGGACCTACAGTACAAAGTGGGATCCGAACCACTATGTGCCTCCACCTGGTATCGAACCCGGGACCCCTTGATTACAAGGCGACGACGCAACCACTGCGTCATCGGGGAGGCCTCATAGTGGTTCGAGTCCCACTTTTAACTGTAGATCCAGTACAGTTTAGCTTCTCTGTACATAAAGTGGAAGGTAACGGAATTTCCCCGTGCATATAGCACCGTCTCATAAAGGCACATTTAGGGGATGCCCCACACATTCTCGATCTCGGCTATTTTTGAGGTTATGTGATCAGCATCACGCTCCGTCCACCTTCCATCCCCCAGGGTTGTCCTCATTTGATTTGAGGCTGAGTGAGCCTCAGAACCTCTTTATGCGAGGACAAGGCCGAAAAAAATTCCGACCTTAGATCATCCACCCTGGAATCGAACCCTGTCTCCCGCGTGACAGTCAGACGCCTTACCTACTAGACCAGACCGACTAGCATAAAGTGGAATTAAAAACAAATTCACAAAATTCAAACCAGTGCCTCCCTGATGCTGTAGTGGTAATGCTCTCGCCACGTAATTAACGGATACCTGGTTCGATCCCCGACGGAAGCACATTCCACGCTGGTTCATATCCCACTTTAAACTGTAGGTCCAGTACATAGTAGCCTATCAGAGCATAAAGTGGATGTTAAATATCCTTTTGCTTTGATAGTGTACTGGATCTAATTTGTTTTTTAAGTCCACTTAATGCACAGAAAGACTAATCGGGAATGGACCTACAGTTTAAAGTTGAATGCGAACCACTATGCGCCTCCACCCTGGACCCTTTGATTACAAGGCGGTTACGTTAGGCCGTGTACTGAATCATTATTATGTAGAATTATTATGTACAGTCACCAGCGGTAAAAATGGAACATCTAAGTTCTGAAATACTCGCTTCCCTGCAAGACGTTTTGTGTGTTGCCTAACTCTACGGCGATAAGTGAATTTCAATTACAGATTTTCAAAGGCAACTTATACCACCGCCGTAGAGTTAGGCAACACATTAACTCCTTGCAGGAAAGCTAGTATTTCCACTTTTATTGCCGGTGACTGTACAACAAAAAAATGTTGCCAATCTGTTTCTCCACATAAAGCTCCTCATAGAGAACATTATCTAACCTTGTTGCTTTTAAATACATTAGTCTCTTCACCAGTGTGGTGTATATAACAATCTGGAAGTGTGTGGTAGCCCCCCCCCCCCCTTTCCACCCAATGATTTGAGGCTTCGTGAGCCCCGGAGCCGCTTTGTGCGGGGACAAACCCGGAAAAATTCCGACCTTAGATCGAACCGACTTAAAATCTGTTAGGTCCAAAGTAAAATAATGAATGAATGAATTATTCTATGCTTAAAATAAATTAATGTATACCCAAATTTGTATACTATGGCAAGCAGGCCATATTCTGTACTCACTGCTAGTTTTTGCTTCCGATCAGAGATGGCGTTCCTATGTTATACCACCATTATCTTGCATTCGGATACGGAGTAGAATATGATTCTTTTCAAGGAGACCTTTCAATTACATGTGAATAAGGTGGAGAGATTTTAAATATATTTTTGGAGGTGTTTTGCTTTATACAGTGCTCAAGTTTGTTAACGTTTTATTCCTAGCATGTATTCTGTTCCATTTTTCTGTTACAGTAAATAATCTCTAATTGTGTTGTAACTTTTTAGGTTGTGATGAATTTGAAACATAGGCCAATTGCCATTATACGTCATGTCCACAATGTTTATAAAGTCTGTTAAACTCTCATATTACAGCCCAGGTTTTTTTTTATATAATATATTCATTTACATTTCTGTGCGATCTGTCTGCGGTATTTGGATACCCGTGTAATTAAGATTTATTGAGTAGGGTTTAACTCCATATTCAATTGCCGCCGCAAAAACGTCACTGCGTTCCACATTTACGTCACAGAGACCGTGGGAGGAGGGGATGAACAAACAGGAAATTTGGAAATACATCTGGTTATGCTTTGCAAGAAATATGGAATGATTTTTGTTGATTATGTAAACATCCGGAGCAAAGAAATATTGAGAAAGCTGTTTTTGTACAAATCTGAGCATCTGAGGTATTTTAGATTAACCTTTCATAATTAATGCAACACAAGTTCAAGCGTACGGGTAAACTAGAGATTGGTAACAGTGCATGTTATCAGAACCGTAGCCACAAGGCGGGGGGGGGGGGGGTCAGAGAGTGGACCCTGGAGTTGAGACAATATTAAACTTAAAATATATTACTTGACTATATTTGTGTTATTTATCGTCCCTTTTTCTGCCACTTTTGGCTAATCGCGACGTTGAGTATAAGTGATTATTGTATGAAATTGATAACAGGACACACACAAAGAACAACAATGCCCACTCTGGCATTTGAACCGGTGTCGAGATCGAAAGTCTTATCACCTAATGCGTTTTTTTGTGTTTTTTTTAACAGGACAGAAGAACACAAACATCCTGCAGCGCGCTGTGTTAACCACTACACTCCGAAGGTCGGCCACTTGTGTACTCTCTGCTTAATGAGTCTGTGATAGATTAGGACAAGAACGCCTTAAAATTATTTGAACAAAAAATATTAAGTAAAATTGATCTAACCTATTACTAATGCAAATCTGACACCAATAAATCATAACGAATTTGTTCAAGGGCTACGAAATGATCACAACAACTAAATGAAATGAAAAGTTTATGAACAGAATCGAACTGAAAACAAGATACAAGTGTACCACCTTAGTTATCGCATTTGAATAATTTCCGCCAAATAATTATATCTAAGTCTTCATTTATTTATTTCTAATAATAGGTTCTATCAATGTTACTTAATATTTTATTCAAATAATTTTAAGGCGTTCTTGTCCTAATATATTAACCTGCACGTATAAAACCTCATGATTTTGCATTACACCCCACAGATATACATTTAAGATAACCAAGAACAATTGCAAACTGTAATGTAACGTTTAGAAATGTTTTTCATGAAATTTCATCGAAGATAAAGCGTTACATGCCGTGTGATATAAAAACTTCAAATTTGATAGTTTGTTGAGATATCGACATGTCACTTTAAATAAACTTATGTCTCTCACGATCAGACGGAGGGCCGATCAAGTTAAAGTTGTAATGTGATATGAATTGTACAGGGTGTACACAAAGGGTACACAGATAGATAAACTCGAAACAACGCGATAGCGACTGTGGATGTTGACATCCTGATCCGAACGTGTGAAAAACAATTATTATCGTCTTGGCATTCTCCTTGCGCCAGAATGAACACATGTAATTGTACTGATACAGGACATATTTTTTTTAGTTTATTCATCATTTCCACCAGTTAATTTGTATCTTCATTAGTTTCTTAAATAATTAAAATGTATACACCCTGTATTAAAGAGTATTTTACAAAGAAAATATGTATCTGCATATTAGAGGAAATATAGGGTGTCCTGAGAAGTCTCTGTACTTTCATTTATCCTGTTGCTACCGTGCTGAAAATTTGCCGGTATTCGGTTACTTGGGAACCGTTTCGTTTTCGTGTTTGACATCCTTGCACATAGAACGCTCGCTCGAATTCCTATGTAGTTGTTGCGCCATGTCTTATGTGAGCGGGCATAGTTGTAGTGCTGAGGAAGGGTATAACTGACATCACGCCGTTGGTCCTCTGACGTCACGCTAAATTATTTCGTTGTTATGTTAGGCATGTTAGGCTTAGGACTCTCAGCATTAATACACTGCACTTTTTGTGACGTCATAAGTCGAAGGGCGGGGCTTGATCAAATAGGTGTTTGAGAAGTGTCCGATAAGTGAGATCCAGCTGAGGAACTGCTAGTCACGTGTGGGTGGGTGCGCACGGTGCAAACAATGCACTTTAAAGTAAAGTTCACAAGCATGTTATGATGTAAATAAAGATATACAAATGTTAATAAATCACTGTCATATGTAGGAGTTTAGGGGTAATATGTGCCTTAATATAATCTAGAGGTGCGGGAACTTCTCGGACACCCTGTGGATTTAGATTTAGATTCTTGTTTTAATCTAATTAGTAAGTTGAGTAGTGTCGTTTGCATTCATTTTTGCTTCATAGAACGTTAGTCTTTGTGAATATGTAGCATACTATGTATTCATAATCATTTCTTTAACACTTATATACACGAACTTAATTGTTCAGCTTTTCATTCCGATGAATCAAAAGATAGCCAGCCACACTTGTGTTTCATTCCAAGGAATAATTTTGAACGAACCATTTCACTGATTTTCAGTCTAGTTGTTTTCTTCTGTGCGAAATTATACAGGATGGTCACAAAGTGGGCGTACTCCCCTTTGTTTCTGATACTACAGTGGTGGTTGTTATAGCGATGTGATGACGCACTTGATAGTTCGCTTGTCCAGGACATCTGTATGCAGACCAACATGATCGTCGCACATCTGAATTCTGCGTCATGTCCTGGCAGATGTTTTGCGGAGATATTCCGGCGCCACGTCCTATTAGCATCAGAAAGGTCATTAACGTGACAAGGACGGTACGGTTTGCATTTTATATCAAGTTTCATGTGTTTCATCATGGTCGAACGACTGCAAATCAACAACAATTAAACATACTTTCCGACGAAACACCAGGGGCCACTCTGTACAATTCACCATTTGACATTAATGAATTGATCTTAGTTCTTACATCTGTCCCGGGAATCTCAGGAGCAAGCGTCCAAAAACAAGTCACTGCGCAAGTAGGGCTCGATCAATGAACACGTGAGGGGGAAAAGCGACTGCGGCCATAAGCCCTTTGCAGAAGCGCGCACTGATTTGCTCCGCCCCCTCGCTTTCTCCCCTTTTCTACCGTTGTTCACGGCGCTGCTCCACAGATTCCCGAGGCAGAGTGTAGGCGTTGTTCCATGACCAAATATACTGATCCGTGTTACCGCACGATGCTCTCAAAAATTTTCTAATCCTGTACCTTTGTGTTTGTGTAACGATTTTGTTGTTTTTCATTTCGCAGGACAGACCTCGTCGCCGTCGACGAAGGCGTCTGTACGTGACGAAAATTGGAAGTCTCGGATGTTGGGAGGCGGCAAAGAAGCCCACACACCATCAGGATGGACGTCCACTGGCGTGAGTAGAATGTAGATTGTTGCACTACATCTGTAGCCCTACTGTAGAGTTCTGATCCCGAATCATGCTCTGGATTCGTAAATCATACTGGCTCAAGGTGAAATATATGAACTGTGGGGCGTTCCGTGAAACATGTTGACTTTGCGGTTTACGCCTTCGTATGTGTGCTTGGATAGTCTTATTGATGGACTTGTTTCTCCGGCGCACTAAAGCTGTGTTTGTCGTTGTACCTACTTGCTGATCCAGCAAATGGCTTTCTTCCTCCTCTTTCATTGCTTCCGAACTTGAACTCGTAGTATCCTTCAGACGATATATCGCGATATTGAAAAAATATCGTCCAGGCGATATCAACTAGACCATATATTGTCGCAATATTTTGGCGATATATATCGTGTAGACGATATTTCGTCACGATATTTTGGCGATATACGAGGGGCGATCAGGTTGCTCTGACCCTAACATAGAAAGAGCGGCAATAGGGTTTCAATTTTTTTTTATTTTTCAACATACTCCCCTGCAACTCCAATGCACTTCTCCCATCGGTGCTCCAACGCGTGGATACCTTGCAAAAAAAAAATCTTCCGGCTGGTCCTCCAACCATGAGTCCACAGCCCTTATCACCTCAGAATCATCAGAAAATTTTTGACCACGAATGTCATTCTTCAAATGTTTGAACAAATGGAAATCACTGGGGGCCAAATCTGGGGAATAGGGTGGGTGGGGCAGCAATTCGAACGATGCATGTGCGATAGCGGCCCTCGCAATGCGTGAGGTGTGGACAGGTGCATTGTCCTGGTGAAGGAGCACACCACGGGTCAACATCCTACGCCACTTTTTCTTGATGGAATAACGTAATTTCTTGATTAGGTCACAGTAGTATGTGCCAGTGATGGTTTGGCCTCTTTGTAGATAGTCCACAAGAAGGACACCCTTGCAGTCCCAGAAAATTGAGGCCATCACCTTTTTGGCTGACGTTTGCACCTTGAACTTCTTCGTTGGTGGAGAATCTGGGTGTTTCCACTCCATGCTTTGTGATTTTGTTTCTGGGTCGAAGTGATGGACCCATGTTTCATCCATAGTTACAAATCGGGCAAGGAAATCGTCTCTATCAGCACGAAACTTGTCAAGAAGTTCTTGACTGATGAGCACTCTGGTGAGCTTCTGATCTGGGGTGAGGTTTCGAGGGACCCATCTTGGAGCATTTTTTTTCATTTGCAATTCCTGGGTAATTATGTTTTGCACAGTGCCATATGACAGGCCACACATCTCAGCAACATGACGGATAGTGACTCGACGATCCTTCAGCACGACATCGTGGACTTTGTTAATGTTTTCGGTCGTCATGACAGTTTTTGGTGCTCCACCTGCATGTTCATCCTCACACGACTCTCTCCCACAATTAAACTCACGACACCATCTCTTCACCATACTGTATGAAGGAGCACTGTCCCCTAATGTATCCACCAAGTCCTCATGAATTTTGGATACCGTCCACTTCTTCTTCACAAAATATTTGATCACCGCTCTCACCTCAGTTTTCTCCATTCTGGCACATTGACACAACTTCACTCAGTTAAACCCCTGTAAAAAGAAAACTGTACGTTACTCAGACTTGCAATTCAGATTGAAAGCATATAAAGGATCACTAAACAATAACAAAATAAAAAATCAATCGTGACGTCATTCCTTCTATGTTAGGGTCGGAGCAACCTGATCGCCCCTCGTATATATATCGTGTCGGCGTTATATCGTCACGATATTTGGCGATATATATCTTGATGGCGATATCGTGTTGACGATATATCGTCACGATATTTGGCGATATATATCGTGGAGACGATATATAGACGATATCACAATACGGAAAAATATCGTATCGTCTGTGACGATATATCGCGAAATCAAATTTCCAATATCGCGCATCCCTGGTCTTCAGGCATCTCTACTCTGTCTCGGGAATCTTTGTAGTGAGCGAACGAAAACGAATGCGCAAGTAGTGACAAAAGGGTTCGACCAATGATCACGTAAGAGGGAACGGGATTGCGTGGAGGGGGAAACCGATTACAGCCACCAGCCTGTCGGGAGCGAGTACCCCTTCGCTCCACCCTCTCGTTCTCTTCCCTTCTTGCGCTGCTTTGCTCCAGACATTCCCGGGATAGAGTATATATCTTGTAACCAAGAGATCACAGGTTCGATTCCTAATGATTGCAAGTTTCAGTGCTTGTGGCTTCACTGTAGATCCAGCCTCAACTAAAATGATTTTAAAGTAAGTCTCCAGAACTTCACTGCATCATGTGTAGCAACAAGAAAAACATTTATCGGCAGTATATTCAGAAGCTCCACACAAACATCAAATTCACATGGAAGAATTTAATAATTGAATGAAGTAAGTCAGCTATGTTATGTATCTTTCTTATGAGCAGGGAACGGATTTATATGTAGTAAAAAGTGTAAGATATGCAAATATATATTTAGTTATTTTATTCAAAATATGGAATTAAATATGAACTTACGATTGTGAAAATGGCAATTTTTCAATAATGAAGCGAAAATGGCAATTTTTCATTAAACAAGATGCTCACTAAATAAATAAAATGCACCAGCCTTACGTGGCATTGCAAAATTCAAATACCAAGTGTGTTTTATTTCTGTGCCCAAAACTAGGCTTCCATGACATTAATTGTAATTCAATATTCTGATACCAAATGTGCTTAATTTTTCGTTAGCAAAACAATAGATTGCCAAACTTTCTTTTTTTAAGTGCCGGAACGTGAATCTCTTCCTGTTGTTTCTGAAGACAAATATATAATAACTAACACTGCGTCCAATATCCTATGAAGTAATGGGAGTAATTGTAAATAAGCAATGGATTTCACCGCGAAACCTTAAGTTTACATTCTCTACTGTTGACAAGAATGTTAGAATAACAGATGCATTTTCTATTATCAAGATTTAAAATAAGCAGAGAGTACAAAACGAACAGAATTCAGAGTAACGATGTGTTTTCTATTATCAAGATTCAGAGAGAGTACAAAACGAACAGAATTCAGAGTAGCAGATGCATTTTCTATTGTCAAGATTTATAATAAGCAGAGAGTACAAAACGAACAGAATTCAGAGCAACGGATGCATTTTATATTATCAAGATTTAAAATAAGCAGAGAGTACGAAACGAACTGAATTCAGAGTAACGGATGCATTTTATATTATCAAGATTTAAAATAAGCAGAGAGTACAAAACGAACAGAATACAGAGTAACAGATGCATTTTATATTATCAAGATTTAAAATAAGCAGAGAGTACGAAACGAACAGAATTTAGAGTAACAGATGCATTTTATATTATCAAGATTTAAAATAAGCAGAGAGTACGAAACAAACAGAATTCAGAGTAACAGATGCATTTTATATTATCAAGATTTAAAATAAGCAGAGAGTACAAAACTAACAGAATACAGATGAATGGAAAACGTAAGATGTTTAACGCAAGAAGGAAAAATGTAGTGATAACATGAAGAGGGAACATAGGTCGGAAAATATTTCAAATTATGGAAATTATATGTAAAAATAACTGAAATATGTGCTTAAGCTAATATACCTTAATATGGTGGAAATATACTTTGGTGTCTCTTTCATTATGAAGAACTTTGTCAAATTTAATTTTTGGACATGGATTATAGCTGGATAAATTACGATACATAAGTTTCTGCAGTAAAGATTGGAAAGTCTTGTGGAAATCGAATTAATGATTCCACTTTTTTTGTGGTTAGTACATTACACATACAACTTCTGTCTCACTTTTAGATACGTGTAATCGGTATTGCTGTAATAACAACGACAAAAATGATATCGCTGTGTGGAATATAAGCAGAATCGAGCTAACACCGTTTCATTTGTAGAACGATAATTTTGCCGTTACCCGTTTTTCCCCTCTTAATTTGGCTGCAATTTCACTCCAGAAAGTGGGGACAAGGAACAGAAACATGCCTTTTAATGTCTGCAGGAGAGAATATTTAGAATTCTTAATTCGCCAGAACGACCTCGTTTCTACTCTCGGAAAATTGCGTACGACTGCGAGAAGTACGTGTCGAATCGTCCGCGTAGACGCATAATATGCTCACTTTGCATGCGTCCCGGTTTTATTTTTAAGAAGGGAGGGTACAAAAGTGGGAGAGGAAGAAGAGTGAAAAGGGGGGGGACAATGAGGCTTAAAAGAGAACAATGCAAGACGGTCCGTGCTTGCAAATGAATTATTAACGTGGCGTTTCCCTTTTAAAGGACCGTATGCGACGTTGGTCGGACAGGACTTCCACGAGATGTTTGCACGTTACGATTGCGTGTCGTGCAAGGACAGTGCTTGCATATGGGCGGGTTGGGTTTTAAACGGTACGGCTGGTTTAGTCGTAGGAAATAAATGCACGCTTTCTGTAACGAAATGACGGTGCTCGGTGCAGTTTGAAAGCGGCGCCAGTGGCTTGCGACTGGATGTTAGCTACCCTTCTTCTCCCCCTATCTAATACGTAGTAAGTGGTAGCAGTAAACGTGAAAGGTCAGATTTCTAGTAGAGATTGACATGCTATTTATACCTGAAACTGTATGTCCAATCTCAGGTAGAGAAAAATACTGACAAGAGACAGAGAGAGAGAGAGAGATGAAAACGGGAAAGAGAGAAGGATAGAGCGCAAAGGGTCACAGAAAGAAATATGCCGGAAAGACAAAGATGCAGATAAGAGAAGACAATGACTAGAGAAAATACTGAAAGATGCAGAGATGAAAATACAGATAGATACAAAGAGGAGGGAAGATACAGGTAGGTACAAAGAGAAAAATACAGATAGCTAAAGAAAGAAAAATACAGATGTGTACAGAGAGAAAAGAGGAGAAAATACAGAAATATACAAAGAGTAAAATACAGAGAGATAAGGAGAATGATAGTGAGAAAAATACAGAAAGAAGGAACAAAAAAGTACATGGATATATACAGAGAACAAGAGAAATTAGGAGAGAAGAAACCGAGAGAAAGATAAAAAAGAGAGAGAAGTAGATAGTTGTAGATAAAGAATCACGGAACTTAATAAAGGTAAAGTTCCCCGTGAACTTTGCACCATGTCATGAGGCATATAGTATAGGGGGATGGGACGGAAGTTAATAAAAGTATAATTGAACTTGTGATGAGAACTGTGCCATAGAAGCAACCTCAGCAAAAGCATTCCTCGACGAATGCTTAAATACTTACAGTAATTTAATGCAATATTATATTAATTATTACAACACTTCGTAATCGGTAAATGACAAAAGAAAAGAAATGGAGATGGTGGGATTTGAACCTACGATGTTTCGTTCTTGACGAAAAAGTATAAAAAGTGCCACCGCCTAATCAACTTCGCCATGAGGTTGCTAACGAGAAACGCTGTGGAAACAACCCTGTGACTGGGTTCCGAACCATTTTTCGCCACAGCTCAAGGAAAAGGTGCTCCTTATAGAATCGTCCGGTAGTGTGGAATATATTGTTACTGAAATTTCGCCTAAATTCGTGAGAGATTTGCCTCTTTGCATTCAAATGTGACGACAATTCTCTCCAGGTGGAGGAGAATCTGTTCAGTATTTCAAACTGCATATAAATTCCCTACTTTTCAATTTCAGTACGAAGAATCGTAAAAAAATTTCAACATTCGTATTTCTACTTAACAATTTTTGTTTAATTGTGTATTGTTGAAAAAATATTTAAAAATTCACAACAGCGTTTTCATTTAGAAAGAAGAACTGTTCCAAAGTTGACTACTGTATGTTGGCTCTGAAGTGCTATGTTGCCAAATTTACGAATTTCCTCAGGGCGAACAAATAAGGTGTTGCGAAGAGTACGTACCAAAATTAATGAGTGGATTCCTTCTGCCTTCGACTTCACGGAAGCTCCTCGGCTCTGACATGAAAATCGATATTGACAACGGAATACGATAAAATTTTGATAGTCAACGAATATGCAACGCAGCAAAAACCGTGTGGGTGAAAAATCTTTGCCACGCAAAGGTTCCCACAATAAAGATTGATTTCAGAGACTAGCAGCACCCGCGGACAACAATCATCAAAGCCTCCACAGCAGTCTCGAAGACATTCGGAGAGACGTAGTCCTGAGATTTTCTATTAGTAGAGTTTTTCGTCTACACACAAGTCAGTAGGTTGATTTGGTACGTTTAGGTTGAAATCTGATATCGCATGTATCAAGTTGTAGCGGTTTAGAGATCTTTTGTTTAAGAGCGTGTTTGCGAATGAGTTTTTTGTTTTGTTTGAATTTTACGCAATTTATCTCCTCCTCAGGCAATTTGAGCAGTTCAAAAACCTACCTTCTTAATATACAACGTGTTCCGTTCAAACCTCCCACATTTCAATTCATCATTGCTAAGAGGTTAAGAAACATAATGGAATGCGAGTGGTACTAGACGAAAGAGAAACTCAAAGAATGTTATTGCATGACCTCGAAGTTCACCTTTCTCTCACTATGCAGCGCCACAATCGCATAAAGCACAATGGCGACTCAGTAGCAGCGCGCACAATCTGTATTCTTGTATGCACAGACAAAATCAATCATTACAGTGCAAAGAAATTTCCAGAGAGAATCTGGAAGTGAAGCACCTGATGGGAAAACCAGTCAGGCATGGTGTGCGAAGTTTTGGGCGACTGGAAGTGTTAATAAACAATCCGGAGGTTCTCGTCTACGTGTTTCGGAGGAGAAGGTTTATATTATGTAAACAACATAGATAAGGTGTGGGGAAGATTTTTCAAAGTTTACCTGGAGCACATAACTACTCGTATTAGTTGGGCATTGGTTGAATGTGAAAAGTAACTAGGACAGAATGTCAACATAAACTTAACAGATAGAGTAAGAAATGAAAATGTCGTGAGGCATGTCCACAGAAATAGAATCGTCAATATAAGGTGCAGGAAGTTACGCACACCATATCCAGATATGTGAAGGAATAAATAAGAAAACTGGAAGAACAGAAGGGTAACAACACAATGGAGAACATCAAGCAAGCGCTAAAGACTTAGATTGTGTAATTTGAACTAAATGAAGACCCTCCCAGCTGAAGTCAGCAAAAGCATCCTCCATGTCCGAGTGGTGAGCACAACACGCTACGACGCCAAGAGTCCCAGGTTCGAATCCGGAGCCCGGGCATGAGTCTTATTGTCCCTTTATCAATTTCATCATATCATCGCTCATTCTAATCTTCGCGATTAGCCAAAAGTTGCAGAAATGCGAAGTAAAATAAACCAAATCAATCCCAAGACAGCAAGAATTGGATGAAGTAAAGCAACAAAGTGACAAGGGTATAATATGAACCAGACCCACTACCCGTTTACCTGTAAACAGGAAGACACTGAGAGCAAAGAAGAATGTGATGAAGTAAAGTATGAAATAAGGGGGAAAACAGCTGGGGAAAAAGGTAAAATAATTTTTCGTACGGGGCAAGAAAAGAGCTTGAAGAAACCAACGCCAAATTTCTGTACTTTGAAAAGTACTCTGGATTTGAGTCTCAAATTGATTTTAGAAATTTGTGTTTCTCGATGCTACCTTGCGCAACATGGTTCCCTCATTATCGCCCTTACGTCGCTACAAGTCAGTATTGAGTTTGGAAGAGAGCAAATATTACTTCTCTTTCCCACTCGGAGGAACACTAACTGGGAACATGACATCTGGTTGTGACGCATGTCCGAATCAACAAGAAAAAGGGTTCGAAACGCGAGGAAAGAAAGCAAATTGGCACCTTCGTCCCATCTTGTCCACAGACTCTCTCTCAGCCTCCCGGCAGCTGTGACGTTAAAACGGGAAGGCTTTTTGGGGTCGTGACGTGAGCAGCGACTGTTAGGGTAGTTTTATTCCCCAGAAATACGTCACAACAGACGGGGAAATGGGCAACAAAGAAAACAAACACCGAGGCTAGGAAACGCCGCGAGTTAATCCACGCGCCTTCTGCTGTAAAACCATTTTCTGCCTTGCTTAAACCACTGTTAAGACCCAGCGCGACTTATCTCGGGATTTTCTGCTTGAAGCTAAAAGATGCGTAGGCCTCCTTGATTTTCATCCTTGGAGATAGTAGAGAATCTAGCATTTCCCGCTTTCTTAGTAACCAAAATTAGTTTTTATATAATCGGAAATGCGTATGTAGGACGCGTGTTTAATTTTTTGCGGATATCTAAGAAGCTGCAAGAAAGCCAGTTGTCGATACCAACGTGCCATGCTTTGGAAAGGCTGGTAGGACAGAACGATAAATGTAGATTAGATATGTCAATATGAAAGACATGGTGAGATGTACTTATAAATGATACTCTAGAAGTCGACTAGAGGCAAATATGTAGAATATGAACTGGAGTAAGCAAATCGGATAAAAATTTGAATACAAAGATCCCTTGGTATGCAAACAACTAATACTAATGAACATATTAAATACAGGGTGGTGCAAAATTCCGTTTACAACGCGGAGGAGGTGAATCGCCAAGTGAAATGAAGACGAAAATGTAAATGGAATTTTGTCGAATGACGCACCGTGTCAGAGCTAGAGGATGCCGAAATCGTGTGAAAATGGACTTCACACCTCCATATGCAGACAAATAGTACTCATGAAGAAGATGCGGCACGATATCCCCAAAGAAAACACACCTGGGCTAGCGAATGATGCACAAATCGCGTGTCGAAAATGAATGCGGCAGGGATTCCCCACAAGAAGTGAGGGATTCCCGGGAATATGTCCGACATGGAACGCAGGAACCAACGGGGGTACAAAGGGAAATGACGGAGGTCACAGCACATGAAGAACATTTCGCCAGGAAGTGTCCGAAAAGCAGGCTGCAGAAGGGGATTCCCCAGAGAAGAGGGGACACAGACAACATGTGCAAGAGGTGTATGATGACACACACGTACGCAAGTAGTATTCTTTATTGGCTGTGGAAATGACATACGATACATATCACAGACGTTGTTGAAAATGTCCACCAACCACATCTACACACAGACGGCATCGGCGTAGCAGGGACGCTCTGGTATGCTCAAATACGTTGTGCATGTCAGTGATCATCCCAGCAGCGACGGTAACTCGAGCAACGAGGTCCTCCACACTTTCCACCGGTGTTTCGTAGACCAGCATCTTCATTTCGCCCCAGAAGAAGAAATCTAGCATTGTGAGGTCGGGTGACCGAGGTGGCCACAGTACAGGTCCACGCCTACCAATCCATCTATCACCGTATGCATTGTTGAGTACAGCTCTGGCTCGGCGGTCAAAATGTGCAGGGGCACCGTCATGTTGATACCATACATCTTGCCTAATTGCAAGGGGCACATTTTCCAACAGTTCAGGTAGAACTTCCCGTAGGAACACACAATAGTTCCCACCGGACAAAGCATTGGGCAACACGTACGGACATATCAGGGTGTCCCTGACAATGCCACACCACACATTCACTGCGAACCGTCGCTGAAAATGACTCTCAATGATTGCATGCGGGTTTTGCACATCCCACACGTGACTATTATGGGTATTGAAGACGCCTTCTCTGGTGAATAGTGCCTCGTCGGTCCACAACACTGCATTTGGAAAATTGTGGTTTGCAACGGTTTGTTGCAAATACCACTGACAAAAAGCAAGGCGTAGGGGAAAGTCCGTCGGCTGCAGGTGTTGCACCCTCTGCACTTTGTATGGGTGCATACCCTCATCGTGCAGCACGCGTAATACATTGGTATGGTGCGTGTGTCGCACATGGGCAATGGCACGGGTGCTGGTGCCTGGCGTCTCCCGTATCCTGTCCAACACTTCCTCCTCAAATTGGACACTGCGCACACTGCGCGGTCTGCCACGATACCACACCCTAGGTCGTATAAATCCAGTTTCACGTAAACGAGCATCCACCTGTTGAAACAGGACATGTGATGGTAGGCGCCGATTTGGAAATCGTTCGCGATACACACGCCTTGCCTGATGGCTGTTTTGGTGTGTCTCACCGTAAACGAGATGCATATCGGCAAGCTCGTTGGTGGTGTATGTCGCCATTGTCAGGCTCACAAAGGAGCACACGAATACGTACGAAACTAACTTGTGGTGTACCGTTCACGACTACAGCACTGAACATTCCACACAGGTGTCCACCCCGTACAGACAACACAGATGGTACGCACTACGTACAGTCACTTTAGCAATGTGCTCAATTTCACCACACGCCTCAGGATGAACACCTTGCGACAACACGCGTAACTGACAGGCAGATCGCTAGTTGCGTACACTGACGCGTTGTTTGTATGTACGTATACCAGCGATAGCGGGCAGGGGCGGGTAGCATCCCGCTGAGCGCCTCTACCGGAGCTTTATGTACTACTACGTCTTCCGTCGTAGTATTTGCAGCCGATATCAGTACGTGCTGGTCGTTCTATCACGTGTACGTACGTATTTCATTTCTACGTACAGCCTTGGATAATACTTGTGTACGTGTTTGTCATCATACACCTTTTGCACATGTTGTCTGTGTCCCCTCTTCTCTGGGGAATCCCCTTCTGCAGCCTGCTTTTCGGACACTTCCTGGCGAAATGTTCTTCATGTGCTGTGACCTCCGTCATTTCCCTTTGTACCCCCGTTAGTTCCTGCGTTCCATGTCGGACATATTCCCGGGAATCCCTCACTTCTTGTGAGGAATCCCTGCCGCATTCATTTTCGACACGCGATTTGTGCATCATTCGCTAGCCCAGGTGTGTTTTCTTTGGGGATATCGTGCCGCATCTTCTTCATGAGTACTATTTGTCTGCATATGGAGGTGTGAAGTCCATTTTCACACGATTTCGGCATCCTCTAGCTCTGACACGGTGCGTCATTCGATAAAATTCCATTTACATTTTCGTCTTCATTTCACTTGGCGATTCACCTCCTCCGCGTTGTAAACGGAATTTTGCACCACCCTGTATACAATGCGTCTATTATGTAGTAAAAGTGTTAAATTGTTGTTCTGGCGGAAAATTTGGGTCTATTGCAAGGCAAATTTCGGTCTATTGCAAGGCAAGTTTCTGTCTCTGATGTGAACTTTCGGTCATTCCAATGCAAGTTTCGGTCTCTGGGGTCAAATTTCTGTCTATTCCAAGGCAAGTTTCGGTTTCTGGTGTCAAATTTCTGTCTATTCCTAGGCAAGTTCCGGTCTCTGATGTCAAATTTCGGACTTCCAGGCAAGTTTCGGTCTCTGGGGTCAAATTTCTGTCTATTCCAAGGCAAGTTTCGGTCTCTGATGTCAAATATCGGCCTATTCCAAGGCAAGTTTCGGTTCCTTCGAAGGCACGTTGCTTTTTCTGGTGTCAAATTTTGGTCCCTTCGAAGGAATTTTTTTTCTGGTGGTAGGCTTTCGGCCTCTTCGGAGGCAAGTTTCGGTATATACTGTCTTTTGCTGGTCTCCGGTGGCAGATTTCTGTCTCTAGTGTCACTTTTCGGTCTGACATCATATTTGCTTCTCGAACCCCCTGACGGCTTGACTAGAATGCAATAAATTGAGAGCCGTACTAAAGCAAGTTTAAGAGCACTTATATGGGTGTTTTTTTTCTGTATTTGTGATTGACGATTGAAGTACAGTATGTTTCTCCTGAAAGAGAGAGTTTTTATTTCTCAATCTAGTCCAGGCCCAGCATATGCTATCCCTTTCTGTGGTCTTTTCTCTCGATGTCTTCTCTAGCCAGAATGGAATGAGACGTGATATGCTTCGGCATTGTGATAATAGCAACTGGAAAACTTACACGCTTGATTGGAGTAGTCTTGTATAAAAAGGAAGACATTATTCTACGTTTCCTTCGCGACATGAGCTTACTACAGTTGCGCACACGTGTGACCTTTTGGGGCGAACGCGCAGTTCATTCATTGCGAATGAGTGCCCAAAGAGTGGGCATTTGAGTGCCTCGACGGAAGGGTAAAAATGTCAGCAATAATAAGAGAATTGATTTACGAGACTGGAACAATTGAAATTTCCTGTTGGTACGTGATCTGTCTGCGTGACCATTTGGTTCAGCCTGATGACGATTGTCTCTCAGCCTTTTTTTTGGCGAACGGACACCATCATCCTTTACCGTTTGCACCCTCCAGTTGGATCAGTATCAAGGTCAGCTTCTCCAATTTTCAGATCTCCAAGTGACGCACTTCTACTTTTTAATTTTTTTATATTTGGCGTTGATTTTCTTCCAGTTTCGGCTAATCACGACGATGAAGATGAGTGATCATGTGAAATTGATGGAGGGACAGTCACACCCATGTCCGGACTGGATTTAAACCCGAAAAACCTGTCGTCGTAGCACGATTTGCTTACCACTCCGCCATGAAAATCGTGATTGAAAGGTTTGGTTTATTTTGCTTAGTTTTTCCCCCACTTTTGGCTAATCGGAAAGATGATGAATGATGATAAGATGAAATTGACGAAAGGGCGATCACAAACACACATGCCGTCCTCGGTGGCGGAGTGATTAACACACTGCTCTACGACACCAGGAGTCCCGGGATCGAATCTCGGCTTGGGCCTGGGTGTTCTATGTGGGCGTTCCTTCATAAATTTCATCAGATCATCCCTCATCCTCATCTTCGAGATTAGTCTAATCTGGCAGAAAAGTGAAATAAAATATACAATCTACGTGTAGACAACATGGCGACGAGCGTGAGCTTAACAGTGGACGTGAAATAAAATACTGCGTTCCAGTTGATTTGTTGTTTTAAGTCCACTTTATGCACAGGAAGGCTATTCGGGACTGGACCTACCGTTTAGAGTTGGGATCCGAACCACTGTGCAATTTGCCTCCACCGGGTATCGAACCCGGGACCCCTTCATTACAAGGCGATGGCGTTACCTCTACGCCGTCGGGAAGGCCCAGCGCGTTTCAGTTGAAGAAGTGGGAAAAGTACATTGTACTCTTCATTACAATTACAGACAATTTTGTATTATGTGTCAAACAAAATGTATGGAATATTCTCGTGATTGACAAATGTACTTGTTTTGCATAACAATTCCCGAGACAGAGTGTAGGCGCTCCAAGATCCTTGGCCATGCCTTCCTAATGGCGTACTGGTAACTCTGTTGCATTGTAATCAGGGGTCCCGGGTTAGAATTCCGGTGGAAGCAGATTGGGCAGAGAATCATCCGATCCTACTTTATGCTCAATTTGACTCTAAATTTACTTTTACCCCCGCCCCTTCTGAAAACGCCTCCCAGTTATACAATTTAGTCAAGACCTCTGGGAGGACCTCTCGTCCAGTCGCGATTAGCCTATCTGAGCACAAAGTGGACTTAAATCAAGCTAACGTTCTTTGCTCGTTTGCATCTATGTTTGCCATTATCAACACATAATGGCAAACGGAATGAAGAGCAGGTAGTAACTCACACTCGACCATTGGGGAGGGGGGGGACTCATCATCTGTTGCTGTAAAAGCGTGTTCCCTTATGCGCGGTTCGTTATCCGCTGTCCTCCGTGGTCATTTTGCGCTTTGTGAACATTCGCAAGAGGTCAAGGGACAACGGCAGAAATGACAATCCATTTCCACGTCGATGCATATATTATTTTTGCTGTCATGGAGTAAGTAGCGCATGCGCTGTCGCTAACGCATTGCAAAAGGCAAGACACATATCGCTAAATTTCGTTCAATATCTAACTACAAGTGTTTAAGTTGCGCCAAAAGTCACGGTTCCTTCAGCAATTCCCTGTTTTGAAATATCATTTGAGTCATATATTTTTAAAGCTAGGACATCTCCGAAACCATTCGAATTATAAATATGAAATTTGATACGCTGAAAGATTTCATTGGATTTTGGTTATTTAGCGTCGCTCTTCTGCGACCCTTTGTAGATCGCGACGATGAGGATGAGGCATGATCGGATGAAATTGATGAAGGAACACCCACAAAGAACACCCATGCCCAAGTCAAGATTCGAACCCGGGACTCCTAGCGTCGTAGATCAGTGTGTTAATCACTTCACCACGCAGGGCGGCATGTGTGTGTTTGTGATTGCCCTTTCGTCAATTTCGTCTTATCAGCATTCATCATCTTCGCGATTAGTCAAAAGTAGGGGGGGGGATAAGCAAAATAAACCAAACCTACAATCGCACCTAGAACGAAGTGTGTAAAACTTAATAAATGTTGATAATATGATGAATAAATGCAGCCCACTTGGTATTCACGAATCTGATGTAGCAAATAGATAATAATATGGTGGCACCAAAATTATTAAGAATTATTATCAGTTTGTCTTAATTGTTATTATGTTTGTGGATCGGCTAGCACAACGTGTCCCGGGTTCGAATCTCGGTGTGGGCATACATGACGTCCGCAGTTTTTTTTTCCAGGGAAGGGCAAGCAAAGTATTTTTTTTTTTTAAGACAGGAGGAAAGGAGGCATATTGTTCCCCATAATATTGAGTGATTCGCTCTCAAAAAAACACTGCTTCAGTCTGAAATTATCATGTTCCTTCAAAGTCCTTATAATAATTAACATAAATTACTGTGGCTGAAATGATATTATGTGTGAAATGTATACTTATTATGTGGACATTATTTTTCCAGAGGGGGCGGCATGGACATGGATGTCCATTGTGAGTGCCCCTTGATGAATGTCATCACATCATCTCTCATCCTCATCGTCGCGATTATCAAAAAAAATGGCAGAAAGGCTACCCAATTCAATGAATCATTATTTTTTTAAAAAAATCGTAATTAATTTTAAATCATCGGGCTGACAAAGATCTCCGGCGACACCCACGAACGCTCGTAGAACTTCTTAATAGAGAAATCCAGTTTAATTTGCCCCAAAGCCCTGTTTCCACGGTGTGTGTGCACACGTAGTTCTCAAGTATTGGGTCGTAAAGCGTTGTGGCTTGGCCACCAGGAGATAATCATTAACCGCAAGGGAAGCGAGAAAACAAACGGAAGAACTTCCAAAAGGTCAGAGGTCGCGGAGGTATTGGTCGACTTCCGCACGGACGCTTGGTGAGCACGCCCAAATTGTTTCATGTCGCCGTCAGCCGCGAGATTAGGATCTTCCCCCCCGTCAACTCAAGGTCACCTGCGCATGCGCACACCGGTTGCACTTGAAGTGATACCTATCTGACCCACATTTCCGCTCCCTTCCTGGGCAACCAGCTGAAGGTACGAAACCAGGGTTGCCACTGGACATTAAATTTCACTCACAACGGAAAAACTTGGTTGTTTTTTTTATTTGATTTGTTTTACTTCGCTGTTCTGTCACTTTTGGTTAATCGCGAAGATGTGGGTGGGTGATGATATCATTAAATTAATGATGGGACGAACACTCACATCCAGGCCAGGATTCGAACCCGGAACTCTTTTTTGTCGTGGCCGCTTAGATAACCACCCCGCCACGAGGTGTCGGCTTGGCTTTTGATTAATTGATTATTTTACGGCCCTTTTTTCACTTTTGCCTGTTCGCGACGATGAGGATGAATAGTGATATCAAATTTATTTTTAAAGGACATGCATAAACACACATGAATTTCAGTTCAATTTATACACAGATAGGTTAGTTGAAACTGGACGTAGAATTTAAAAATGGGATCCGAACCACTTTGTACCTCCACCGAGTATCGAACCCGGGAGCATTTTATTACAGGGCGACCACTACGATATCGGGTCAAACACACATGCGGGGGTGTTAGGGGTGCTCCTTCCACGTAGTGCACCCAATAGTCAACCTCACTTCCACATAGTACACCCTGGACTGCAGACTAACGAGGCTCTGGCGTCTGGTCCCATGGCCAGTATAATTCTGTGTCGTCCTATGTTTTGTCCGTATTTGTGCTGGGCGCCATTTTTAACCTCAGCTTTTAACCAAGGTACGGAAATTTTAGTTTTCAGACACGCTTTTATTTTTCTTATGATAAGGGGCTGGACACCGTATAGTGTGACGGGTGCAAAATAGCCTCTGTGCTGACGCACCCAAAAAAATTTAATTCAAATTCAAACACACATGCTCAGGACACAAGTCCCACGGAAGATTATATTACTTGCCGAGAGTCCAGACGCCAAAGCCTCGTTATTCTGCAACAATGGCGTCACGGTGTACTACATGGAAGTGAAGTTGACACTTGATTGCTTCTGAAAAGGCCACACACCGACCTCCGTGACGACGCTAGGGGTCTCGGATCGAATCCCGACCTAGGAAATTTTTTTTTGAGTGTCCCTTCATCATATCATCACTCATCCTCATCTTCGCGATTAGACAAAAGTGGCAGAAAAGCTGAGTAAAATAAACCAGATCAGTCAATCAAATTTTACCATCGACTGTTTGGAAATTTCATCATCATTCATCCTGATTGTCGTGATTAAGGTTAACGAAGCAGAAAAGCGACGTCAAATAAGGAAATACTAATTTCAACAAAGGTTGTTAAACGTCCAGGAACCCTTAAATTCCAATGGGTTCTATTGGTTTCCGCTGCAGGACCGGAACATTTTTTCTCGCATAATTTAAATTCGGTCCAAGTTGCGTATTGTTACATTGAAAAAAGGTTCCTGGACCGTATTTAAATTCATTCAGAAAAAAGGTTCCTGGACCGAATTGAAATACTTTACAGATAAAAAGGTTCTTTACGGTCCAGAACCCATTTACGCTTGCTGATTTCCTCTCCTGGACCGGAATTGAATTTATTTAAAATTCCTGGATATTTAACAACCCTGATTTCAACCATGAGATTATCCCGATATTTAATGGCTATAAAAATAAACCATTACTACCTGATTTAAAACTTGAACTTTTGATGACTCGTAAACACAGATTCGAACGGACTCTAAAAAATTCAATTTTAAGACTCCAAGTCCATTAGCACTCATAATAATTTAAAAAGTGGGTTTTTTCATCTGTTACAATGAAGGGGAAATCATCACGGAGAATGGGAATATTTTACGTGATGAAGGGAAATTATTTTTCCCTCCAAAACTGAAACACTGTATCAGACCGCCATTGGTTCCGAGCGGTTGCAGGAACTCGATTCTCATTGTTCACAGTACAATATGACAGAATTGGACTCATTTTCATCTCGCGTTTCTCTTTTTTTTTCATTTTTCTTTCTTTAATCTGGTTCTATTCTCTTCTTACTTCTTTTAAAAATAATACCCCAGATGCAGTCTTTTGTTTAACTTGAGGGACCCGTATTATATCTGAGTCAATCTTTCTTAGTGTCCAGTCTTTCAAAGAATACATGACAAAGGCATTGTTTTCAGTAATTTATGTGGACCTGTACTGATAAAAGCTCTTTTCATGTAGGTATAAATGTACGTGACATCCAGGTGGTGTAATCAGGCTTCACTGAGGCCAAAAATGTGTCAGTTTTCGAACTTCGGAAATTTGTAGCCAAGGAGCACTTTTCCTGCTTTCTAGTTTTACGTTTGTCCCTTCCAACATTAGTCATCGTTTAGGTTGGCCTGAAGAGGTCTAAACGCGACGTTACATAGGAAGTATACAAATACGTTGTAGAATCGTGCTTGAATCGATAACTTATTCACCCCTCCCCAATCTTTTATATATCCAGAGGCATGCCCAGGAGGTGATTTGACCGCTAATGTGGTTTTTACTTGGTTATTTTTTAAAGTCCTTGTAACGTCCCCGGCTGTCAGCCTGGTTTGTACGTGTATAAGTTATTAACGTTGTATTTTCATTAGTTGATTTTGTAATGGCATTTCTGTTCTGTATGTTAATTAATACCCTACGTTGGTAACTTTGGCTGTATACCTTAAGCACCGAGTTCATATGTATGCCACTAGAGGCGCCTCGGTAGTAGTTATTACTGTTCGCAGCTGTTCAGCGCAACCATAGAAAATATAAGTAGTTCCTAGAATCGCTACAGGCTTACGCTGCGATCGGGGCTCTCAATGCTATAAAAGAAGCCTGATTGTGGCCTTAGTATCTTTCCTTCATTCTCATCTTTCGAATCCACGTACGTGCACTGCAGAAATGACAGGCACGAGGCCGTAGCACCTCGTCCACACAGCCCAGCAGAGATAGCGAGGAGACACGTTCGTTTCTGGTTTTCCCCGGAATGGATAGGGGGAACCAAAAGAAGAGACCCCGTAAGAAACGATCAGAAGATGTAGCAGAAAATGATAACTCTACTAGTAGCGAATTCGACAGCGACCGTCAGCCCGAGTCGCAGCCAAGTAATTCGACACGAGGAAACCCGCCAGTTTCCTCAGCTCCAACTTCGACACGCAGGCCTCCCTGCATATCTATTTTCAGCACGACTGGGAAGGACATAGCCATCCAAATATCCGTTGCTGTTAACAACCGAGCTCGTTTCATCTACACTAGAGGATGTTGCAGGGTAACAACGAGAGACGACAAGGACTTCACAACAGTTTGTGATCTCCTTAAAAGCAAAAAGATAGGATACGCATACGGCTCTTCCGCCGCTGCGAAACTAAAAGTCATCATTCGACACCTCCCCGAGGATGTGGACCCCGCGGACGTCGCATTCACCGTGACCAAGCACTATGGAATCTCGGTCCACAGTGCCAGTCGCCTTAAGGGCCCCCTTCGACGCTCCCAGCTCATTACTGACGAGGATCAAGCTCCTTCTAGTCCCATTCCGTCCCGGCGATCATTACCATTAATAATGCTCGTCCTGCCGAATGTCCCGAAGTCGCACGAGATCTTCAAGATTGAAAGATTGGGACCATATACGATAGGGGTTGAAAAATATCGCTCCACACTAATACTACAATGCCACGCGTGCCAGAGGGTCGGGCACGGCCAGCGGCATTGCTTCGCCCCGCCCCGCTGTGTTAAGTGCGCGAGGGCCCACCGCTTTGCTGACTGCCCGGAAAAGGACTGGGACACACCACCTAGATGCGTAAACTGCAATCAACAGCACTACGCGAGCTACAGAGGCTGCCCGCTCTTCAAAAAGATAAGCAGAGAGGAAAACCCAATCTGACCATAGACGCCGAGCTCCAACCCGGCCAATTCGACAGGAAGTCCCAGTGACGTCAGTCGCCACGGCTCCACGACCAGCTCCACTGCCGAGACCGGCCAATCAGCGGCCGCCACCAAGCAGGAGAGGCCCCAGCACTCCGGCACCTCGACCTGCTACCAGCACAGCTGCCCCAAAAAGTTCGACAAGTCCTCAAGCGACCCTCCTGGACCTGCTTCAGCAATTAGCTCAACCGGACATCCTGACAGGGCTGATTACCCTACTTCAAGGCCTGCAGCAGATTCGGCAAGCGCCGGACCGTTCGTCTCGACATCGGGTTATCTCCCAATTAGTCGACACTTTGGTGCCGTAAGGCTCCACGTAATGTCCTGTGACGTCCTTTTGTATGTATGTTTGGGAAATTTTCGGGAACATTAGCACATGTTACCTCTTGCGACAGTTGCAGAGGGAAAAATGTAAATTATGACTGTAACCCCCCTTATTGTTGTTAATAAAATACTAGCGTCACCTGTTAATGAGTCACATGTACAAGATGCAGGTTACTTCAACTGCAGACTTCCGGACCCAATTAGGGCCAAAAAAAAAGCCTTAGTATCGGTTGGTTTGTGGACACTGACTGGAGCACATCGAGGGCTGGCTCCTCAGCTTAGGCTGAGAGATCCACCTCCAGCCCTAACAGCCTGGTCTGAACCCGGTTGAGATTGAGGAGAGGTATACGAACCTAAGTTTGACCCCAGCCTCGTGCTGAGGAACAAGGTACCCGAGCCTTAGTTGGCTCGTCCCCAAGTCTATAACTGAGCGGTAGGTAAACGAACGAGTTTCGATCCCGGCTTCGTGCTGTGAGGAGGTACTTTGTCATACCGACTGGTTCGACCCCCGGTGTTGTCACCGCGTACCGTGGGAAGGCACCCGAACGAATGTTCGTACCAGTATGTATATACTGAGTGTAAAAGTGCCAGAACGTTCCACTTTTGGTTTATATATATATCCCCACCCCCTTACTCCTCGCTCTGAGAGAGACATATTCTTTAACGAAGGCCATGACTATAATCAGGATAAGTAAATTTTAGTATCAATGTCATTGGCACCCGATTAAATGTTAATAGCGCCAAGGTAAAGGAACTTTAGAATTAACAAGGGGCACATTTTAATAATATTAAATTGTTTAAGAATTGTATTAATTTTGGTATATGCAAGTTTTCTCATTCTGCCATTGTACGGTAATCGAGTGTAGTTTTATGCAAAGGAATTTTTATTGTAATTTGGACTTTGTAAATTATGAAAATTGTAAGCAAGTCTTGGCCAAAGCATGTTTCAAAGAGCCTTTATTTAAATAAACAGTTATGCAATATTTAATAATCGAGTTTCCCGTGTTTTCACCCCGCAAGCCCTGAGTGTATAAGAGTTCTCATACTCCCGACAAATGTGAGTAGCAATAATGGGTAATGCAACAGCGGCGGTTATTGGCGCACGGTTCGCCTGCACCTTGGTTGCCGTTGGTCCGTGTCTTTACGAACGTTACATCCTATATATCTAGTCAGTGGAAGTTACGCAATTTAACTGAAAAATATCTTTGGCTTGCCTCTTAGATTATTTTAACGTTGCATGGGTCTGCATGCCAGTAAAAGGTGTAAGTCTAGTATTTTAACATGTATTTTAAAGACAGCAACACTAGAATTCTTTCGCCTGTGCGGACCATATATTTTAAGGATGGTGCATTAATAAAGTAACTTGTTTCGGTTTTTATTTGATTTTTGTCAATTTGTGATGAGTTTAGTGTTCATTTGTCTAGATTAGAATATTAACCGAACAATGTTCATATTGGGCTTACCCGATGGCGTAGTAGTAAGCTCGTCGCCTAGTAATTGAAGACTAAAATTGGTAAACGCTGTAAGTGCCACAATAATTCAAACACCGTTTTCCACGTTAAACTGTGAAATGTACCATGCTTTATAATGTGGTAAACGTGAAAAGTGGCTTGTAGCCCTCTAAGTAGTTAAAAGGGCGTGTAAAAGAGGTCACTAGTGTGAACGTTCTTACGGTCTGATCTGCTGAACGATGCGATTTCCCAACACTTTCGCTTTTGGCACTTAAAACGTTTACCACTTTTAGTCCTCAATTAAGGGGTCCTAGATTCAATACCCGGTGGAGGCACATAGTGGTTCGGATCACACTTTAAACTGTAGGTCCATCCCTAATTAGCCTTTCTGTGCGTAAGGCGGACTTAAAACTTCAATCAATCAATTTTAATATTTTCTGATGGAGTTGTAAATATCTACATCCACAAAGCCTATCTCAGGTCTGGTGTGTTTGGAGGTACCCTGTACTTAGGTTTTGGGCATTCGAACCAAACCGGAGTCGTTTTATTATTCTCATAACCCCAACCTTCCCCGTTCCTTATCTCTCGTGCAGCCAGCTGATTAATATTCAGAAGAAGGTACGGAAACACGACCCGTTCATGTTTAGAGCGTTATCACACCTTTGACCTTTTTCCGGGATACGATAGAGTAAGTGCGGTTATTTCTGGCACGACTCCTCCCCCCTCTCCCTCCCTCACCTGCTCACATCCTTTCCAGGTAGTTCAATTCTGCTTCCTATTTATGCGCGACGAGCTTTGCGCTAAGAGGTGTATCGCGTGACGGGATACGTTTGAAAAATGCGCCCTCGCACCACGTGACGAAGGACCATTGGTTACGCCTCTTATACGAATGCACTGCTTGGGATCAATCCTTGATCTGGTCTTGTTGTCACGTCTTTTTTCCCCGGGATTATTCCTGCTCCAGTTTCGTAACACGCACCTCTACAAAGTGTGTGACTATGCGTGTTCGACCTTGGATACATCGCTGATCACGTAAGTCATTTTACGTTCTGGGAAGACTGGTCAATTGTGTTTTAAACGCCGTGTTTTGCTTTAGCAACAGTTAATGTCGTCTTAACTTCCGACCACCCAATTACACACCGTCGTCAGCACAATGCGTTCTCATTGGCTCTTCTAACGATAGGGAATTCTAGAGCTGCCATGTGCACTTGAACTACTCTCGGGTGACGCAAGATGGCAGCACCCGGTCGAGCCACTACAAGATGATTGGTCGGTACGTGCATGTGTTTCTACACGTGACCCGCAGCCGCTTGGGACAGCCAATCAGAAGAGGTTATTAGGAAGTTCCCGCGCTTTTACGCGACTGGGCGCCGATTTTGGGAATCTGATCTCGATATACAAATATTTATGAAGTAAGCGGTGATTACCCAGACATGGGAGATGGAGTTCCCTCCATTATCGACCACAGTGCAAGGTTTCATTGGAAACGTGAATTTTCGTGCTTCGGATATAATGCTGTGGACTGATAGTAAAATGTTCAAGACATAATAAGCCTACACAGTTTTACAAATCAGATATATGTGCGATGTAAAAGTTACACGCGGGGTTGCTTCATATCGGTGCGGTATTGTTGCCTGGCCAACACTCTTGTGCAACAAAGGAGTCAGTTAAAACATGCAAAACAAAAATCGAACATATATTTGAAATAACAATCTGTGCGAAACAAATTTGTAATTCTTTTTTCCAAATCCAATCAAAAAACCCACATCACATTTGAAAAAAGTGTGACATAAAATTGGCATCTCAAAACGTAATAAATGCTCGGAAAATAGTTTTCAAGGAAGTATAAAAAAGTTCATCTATTTGTTTCTCCAGAAAAGTTCCGACAGTATTTTGTGAAATTCGTATTTAACTTGTGATGGATGAAATATGTGAAGAAAATATGGACTTGCTTTCATTACTGGAAGAGGTAAGCTTAGGATTTCATTTTTACTGTTTGTGAATTTATTTTTTCATGTAATGATTTACTTAACTTTGTCAGCTTTTCCACCTATAAATGGTGCATGTAAGAAAGCAATAAATTTCGTACATACAGATTTTAACGTTGAAGATAAAATGTTACACAAAAATTTCCTATCATTTACACATAATGCATATTTATATCACAGTTTTATTTTTGCAAACTTGTATACGTTAATGTTCTCACAGATTGTAAACCTGAAAAAAGAATCAGGTAATTTTGTAAAATTATTCAAGAGATATTGGATTTTTTGTGTTTCCCAGTATTAGATACTGAAAAATACCATATATTTTATTTTTTCTTCATCCATATTGAGTAAACGTCATTCATGTCATCAGCAAAGTTGAAGACTGAACATTTATGTCTCAGTATGTTTAATGATTTTGGATGTTATTTGAAAATACCTGGAATCCTGTAATAAAATACCCCGCGAACCTCAATATTGTCTATTTTGAGGAGACTGTTCAGCCTCAATACTTTATAACGGAACAGTCAGGTTTTTATTTCTTAATGAAAGGAAGAGTACATGAGTTCTTTATTTGGCATGTAAGTATGTCTTCGTAGAATTTTCGTGTGGAATATTCTGAATAAATCCTTGAACCCCCCCCCCCCTCCCTTGATTCTTCAATATTCAGAATGAGCGTATCATGCTGAAAACCCGTGTTCCGGGTACGAATGCCGACAGAGGCTGATACGTTCTAGTATTTATTTTATTTAAACGCGTCGTATTATTTTACTATTAATATTAACTTAATAATACTCAGCGGTGAACGATGAGACTCGGTGAAGTACACAGACTCCTCTCAGGTACAGGGATAGTGTTAGGCAAAGACAATATTCACAGCACAGAGAAATAAAACCACATTACTGCCGTATGTATAAACTGAAAAGTTTTATTCTTTATTTATTGCAATTATAATGCAACTATACTTGAGACGAAGGCAAGGATTTCGCTTTGTCGATGAATTGACTCAATTAAAACGCATAAACTCAATGCGTGGCTATCGGCAAGCCTATGATCACATAGACCTAGCTTGCGCCCCGAACTACCACACCAAGAGATATGCAATGATAACTGAGCCAATATTTGCTCTTTAGCCTTTTATTTCCAAATTAATCCTTAGGCTAGCTTTATTATTTAACGTAGAATGGATGCAGTATTGTGCATATCATCAATGCATGAATATCGGCGTACCTATGATCACATAGGCCTAGCTTGCGCCCCGAACTACCATACCAAGATGTATGCACAACACCGAGGAGTTATTTTTAAGTTTAAAAGCTTCGTCGATCCGTGGCGAAAAAGTGTGATGATTTCTTACGCGATATCCTCGCTTTTATACTATTTTCGAGAACGCAGATTAAAGTACAGATGAATCACTCCCTATCTACAAAAGGATACTATCAACAAAACTGACATCTATACATCTTTAGAAATACAAATTCGTATAGTGCACTCTTGCAAACATGAAGATACATTAAACTACTCATAACCGAGCATAAAATACAAAAAACATTAAACAAAATATATACATTACAAACAAGGTGCATTATTGCATATAATAACAAAGAAATTACGCTTTCTTTTACAAAAATAAATACATTAGTGACATATCTTCTACTGGTGACGTCACATAAAAATATGGATCATATCAAGGCCTCAACGGGACATCATTGTTGCAGGCTAATGAGGCTCTGGCGTCTGAATACGCAGCCACTATAATCCTCGGCGAGGCCTATGTCCTGACCATATGTGTAGGTCCTTTCATCAATTTCATCTTATCACCATTCATCCACATCTTCGCGATTAGCAGAAGGTGGCGGAAAAGTGAAGTAAAAATCCAATCAATTAATCGACAGGATTATCCAGTACTAGAAGAGCGAAAAGTGGAAGACTGGTGTTAAAATAATAAACAGATATTATGTGGCAAAGGGAACCCACTTCAAGTAAATTTTAGCCTTTTTGCAAATATATTCGCTGTTCTGTATTTAGAATTTTGAATAGCTCTCCGAATCCTCTGGTTCTACGTCGATCAATGGATTGAATTAGGTTATTTTACGTCGCTTTTATGACACTTTTGGATAATCGTGACGATGTGGATGAGTGATGATATGATGAAATTGTTGTACTCACAAAGAACGGCCAGGCAATGATTCAAAGCCCGGACCCCAGACATTGTAAAGCGCTGTGCTAACCACTCCTCCACGGAGGTTGGCGGTTCCACTTCGAGTTTGGTCCTAGATCCTTAAATTCAGTACAAAGAGTTTCATAACGTGATATTTATGAAACTGTGTGGCTGAACAACCTTGAAGACTCAGCACCCCCTCTTTTCGTTCTACCCTACCCTCTCTCCTTTTTCCTCACCCCTCTCAATTCCAATATCTCTCTCTCTCTCCCCCCCCCCTTCATTCTTAATCTCTTTAATTATCCTCGTAAAATATAAATCACGAAAACTCAGAAGGTAATTAGTAGATACATTTAAAGAAGAAGAAATAGCCCTATGAGCTTAGGGCAGTTAAATAAAATTGCACACGATGCCGACTGTAGGAAACAAAATTATAAATTAGTTCGTGCTTATCAGATTCAAGAATACCAACAATTTGTGTGTGTGTACACCATGAAGCTATAAGGATTCAGAATTCAAGCAGAGCCAGTTATTTGAAGAATGGGTTAAAACTCCGAAACTAAATTGACTGCAGCACAGTTACATTTTCCTCTCCTGAAAAAAAATTGCAGAGTTAACTAACTGCCTTCCCCTTCCCCAACGTTCCCTTTTGCGAAGTTAGTCTTCGTCTCTTCGAATCAATACATGTTGCTTCTCTACAGCCTAGAGCAGTTTGTTGCTACTAGCAGAAGTTTCGACTAACAAAGGAGAATTTCCAAGGGGGCAGGGGAGGGGGAACAGAGCACATACAAGCCTTGCAGGTAACTATCATGCAAGCTTGAACAAGTCACATTGTACCTGATTTCTCCGGGAGCTTACTCCTCCCAACCCCCCTCCGACAGTAACTCGGGAACTTCTCAACGAAAATGGTTCTCCTTCATCGTCCATTGAAAGTCTGTCACCTTTCCACGAAATTGCAACAACTACCCCTTCCCCTTTTGCCCCACTTCTTATAGTATACGTAGGCGCAAATGCAATAATTAGCGTTCAAAATTTATATTGATCGTTACACTAAATTTTTAAAATAGGAATTGTAGCTTTCCTGCCGACGTGATTCAAACATGTGTTCTCGGATTACCAACCAAGTTTACCCTCCGTAACACTGAGTGCCGTCTTTTTTAAAACTTTTGATTTATTTTTCCTTACCAGTGCAATAATGGCTGGGAAACCACTAGGTAACCTATCTATACTATTCCCACGAAAACAGAGGCGTTCGCGCGCCTTTTTCCTGGCGTTCTTTCAGATCTGAAGTGACCGGTCCCCCTTTGGCGGCACTCAGTACCGCGCGCTGGAACGTTTCCTACCTTAAATCATAGGACTCCAGCCATGAATTTGGTGGAAATAAGATTAAAATTACAGTACATTGTTCGGAATGCAAATTATTTGTATGCAGAAATCATTGCAGTACCCATACGAAATCTTAGAGTTGTCAAAATAACGATATTGAAAAGTGACAACATTCGGTTTCCTTTATTTGAGATACGCATATCTCGTAAAAGTAGGAGAAACATATTGAGATTTGAACATTTTAAAAATATTTTGTAAATTTCTTGGAATTGTGTTTCATACATTTGATGGCTTGTTCTGCGGGTCAGTAAGATCTTGACAGAAATTTGGAACAAATAGCTCCTTTCTAAGCCCATATAAGTTGTACGGTTTCAATTAGTTCTAAAAAATACATTGAAAAGTTTTGAAATACGTTCAATTTTTTAAAAAAATACGTTAAAATTGATGTGAACTGTTAGTTCACTTTTGGTTCCTTCATTATATGGCAAAGTTCTAATTATTTTTAGAATAATATTTTGGTGCATTTGCTTCAAGAGTATAAGCTTTTAATTCTATGAGACACTTTCTCTCATTTTTTAGTTCATTTCCTTAAATAGCTAATAAAAATGTAAAAAATGGGCGTGTTTGCGTTCATATATACTTCGCCTGATGATTTCCAGTAAGTGCTAGTGTAATTCAACATCGATTTGCATTAATAACATTAATCGACATGATTTTCGATGTCTCGCAGATGACTGTTGTGTCTGAATAAAATCAGCATGCTGATTCCAAAAATGAAATCCATTTTTTTCCATCACTTCAGAATTTTTTACAATTTCACAATCAAATTATGGTATTCTCCATTACAGTACATTTATTACATAACGCAACAAAAGAGAAATTTCGGATGTTTCCTATCCAATAAGTGATTCTGGAAATATTTTCAATGCTGATCACGGAAATAACTTCCATTTTTTACCATCACGTCAAGATTTTTCACAATTTCACAATCAAAATTCTCATATTCGCCATTACATCACATTTATTACACAACGCAACAAAATAAATTTATTCAAGGGAAATTTCGGTTGTTTGCAAACCAATATGTGATTTTGCAAGTATTTTAAATGCTGAACACGCAAATGGCTTCCCGTCAGGATTTGTCACAATTTCACAATAAAATGTGTAGTTCCATTATTTCCTCAATAGATGGCTCTGTTTTGATGGTGGTAACATTGATTTTCTACAATACAAATCCTTTAATTTTGAACCATAAATGCATGCAAATTTGTGCGCTTTTATTCCACTTTCACATGACACATTAGCATGAAAATTGTATCGACTTTAATTACGTAGTTTTATTTTCGAAATCCGCCATGAAAATTTCCTTCACAAAATGTCCAATCCTCAATGTTATAATATGGTGGGTTGATTGAACTTTTAGTGACATGGAGAAAAATCCTGACCTAGGGCAAAATGCTGACAATGGGTAGAAACTGATGTCATTTCCGTGATCAGCATTCCAAATGCTTCCAGAATCACCTATTGGTTTCGAATCAACCGAAATTTCCCTTGTATAAATTTATTTTGTTGTGTTGTGTAATAAATGTGAAGTAATGGCGAATATGAGAATTTTGATTGTAAAATTGTGAAAAATCCTGTCGTGGTGCAAAACAATGGATGTTATTTCCAGCATCAGCATTGAAAATACTTCCAGAATCACTGATTGATTTTGAAACAACCGAAATTTCCCTTTTATTGTGGTATGTAATAAATGCAATGTAATGGCGAATATGAGAATTTTGATTGTGAAATTGTGAAAAATTCTGACGTGATGGGAAAAATGGATTTATATTTCCGTGATCAGCATTGAAAATACTTCCAGAAACACCCATTGATTTGAAAAATAAAAAATAGTAATTTTTCCCCTCAAAATGCCGACCAGTGTACTTCATGTAAATAATGTTGGTTTTGATAGGTCGGCCCTGATTTGTGCTACTACGTGTATGAGGGCGCGGATCTTTCTCTTTTTGGAAAAGAGAGGAGGGAGAGAAGAAGAAAGAGGGAATCGAAAGAGAGAGAGAGAGAGAGAGAGAGAGAGAGAGAGAGAGAGAGAGAGAGAAGAGTTCGTCTCTCTCTTTCTTTCTTTCATTCTCTCTAATTCGTCTTCTATATTAGAGGTGAGTAATGACAGGATCAATACTGTTTAAGCAACACGTTTCTACCAACATTGTTACAAGATTAAATTGCTTTTTGCAGTATCTTTCTCTTACAATGACTAAGTTATGATAGCAACAGATTACATTTGTTTCAATTGTGGAGAATTTTCTTTTAAAATTGGTTTGAAGATGAAATTTTTATTGCTGTGAAAATTTTAAGCATCAGTAGTTTCTTAAGGCCACAGTGAACAGTTTTAGTGTCTGCCAGAAACAAGGTTCTGCAAAGACCCTAAACCGCGCCTCCCTACCAACCTTTCACCCAGGCGAGCTGAAAAAGGGGAGGTCTGTGCGCTGGATGGTTCTAGGTGGGGGAGAAAACTTAGCACTGCGTTTATGTTAGTATTATTTTTACTTGTTCTCTTCGGAATATCAAACTTCCCATTGCGTAGAAAAACACACCTTGAACGGAAAGAGGACATGATTTGTCGTGGGGAAAGTCGAAAATACATTTGATTTGCCGTATTTTGGAGTTGAAGTTGTTGCGTTTTTGCTCAACAAGGAATGCATGCGATTCTGTAAATACTTATTCATCATATTTTTCAAACATCGTGTCTAGCTTAATAACTAGGGCTAGGAAGTTGAGGAAAAATCGTTTGTTTTTTTCCCCTATTGTCCGAAGATGAGGCCCAACATAATATATGTTCATTTTTGGTCATTGTAGGCCAGAAAAAGGTGGGTTTTATTTGTCCTTTTTTGCCTTTTTCGACGTTTCTTGCCTTATTGGTCCTTTTTTAGCCTTTTTTAGGGCTTAACGGCTTTTTTCTGCAACTTCAACTTCTTTCGACTACGTTGTTACTGCTCATTCTCAATTCGAATCAAATAAATAAATAAATAAATATATTTGAACCATCCCTGAAACGAGAGATAAAAACATTTTTAGACGACTGAAGCAGGTATAGTACAAGGTCCTTTAACCGTAACTTGTCTGGAAGGTCGCGCTGTAAGTGGACACTTTCTTTTGTTTTGAAGCTTTGAGCACGGTGGATACGACCAGACAGCACGCGCCTGCAAAGATCTCAAGTCAGATAAGGAGGTGCCATGCATATTCATTAAATATGAAATTTAAACTGGTTATTAATTAATTAATTTGGATCACATTTATACGTCCTCTTTTCAGTTTTTACGTCCTTTTTTGACATTTTTAAGTCTTTTTATAGTTTTTTTTTTTTGGGCAATTTATATGTCTTCAACTTTCGAGCCCTATTAATAACCAACTTGAAAATCTTCTTCAAGTTGCAACATGGCGTGAATCTCATACTCTCTTCTATAGTCTTTTTTTTTAAAGAGAGAGAGAGAGAGTCTCTCTCTCTCTCTTTTCTTTCTCCCCTCTCTTCCTTTCCCTTTCCTCTCCTCTCTCTCTCCCTCACTCTCTCCCAAGAGAGAGAGAGAGAGAAAGAGAGAGAGAGAGAGGAGGTAGTCTCTCTGAAGAGAGAGAGAGGGAGAGAGAGAGAAAGAGGTAAGAAGAAAGAAAGAGAGAGAGAGAGGGGAAGAGAGAAAGACGAGAGTGAGAGGGAGTGAGAGAGAGAGACAGAGAGAGAGAGACAGAGAGAGAGAGAGAGAGAGAATTTTTCTCTATCAGCGCTCTCTCTCTCTCTCTTTCTCTCTCCCTCTCTCTCCCTCTCTTTCTTTCTTCTTTCTTTCCTTCTTTCTTTCTGAGAGAGAGAGAGAGAAAGAGAGAGAGATATAGGAAGGGGGGAGGGCGTCGAAATCTGATTTGATTTTTTTTTGTCAAAATGAAATAATATTGACCGCTCCGGGAATTTTAGGCCTCGGAATTTCCGAGATGAGAGTTTGCTATCAAATCCTGTGTCGATGTGAAAAAGGTAATTGGTGCGAGAATTTCAGGTCTGGATCTTTTCGTGATTGTTTAGAATCTCGTTTCAAATTTTGTGTCTAGATGAAAAGTTCTTCGCCGTGGAATTCCAGGCCTCAATCTTGTCTTAATCGTTGAGAATTTGCTTTCAGCTGCAGAATGTAATTACGAGTAGATCATCAGGTTTCATTTTCTCCTTGTTTGTCGGTAATTATCTCTCGTATTAGATTAGAAGATAAAATTCATCGCGGTTGTCACTTCAAGCTCCAATCTCTACTCATTTGTTGATAAATTGGTTTCAGCTGCTGCACGAAGCTGTTATTAGTCGTAGAACAAAACAGCACTCTAGGCTTTAACATCTTTTGTATTGTAAATCTGATGCATTATAACCAGGGCTCGGATTTTGAACGCATGTCATCTTTTTCCCTTATGTAGTATGCATTGCTCTTAAGTGTTGAAATTAGGGCCTCCCCGATGGCGCACTGGTAACGTTGTCGCCTTGTAATCAAGGGGTTCCGGGTTCGATACCAGGTGGAGCCACATAGTGGTTCAGATCGCACTTTAAACTGTAGGTCCAGACCCGATTAGCCGTACTGTGCATAAAAGTGGGCTTATAACACCAAATCAATCAATCAATTAAGTATTGAAATCGTGAATATAAACCTCTGATTATAAAAATGTGAATTTTATTGTAGATTTTTCATCATATTTTCTATTTTTTCTTAAAAGTTTTACCTCATTTTTCGGTCATTTTTCGCGTCTCTTTTGTCTTTTTTTTCGTAATTGCAAGAATAGAAAGTAATGTAATTGCAATTGATATCTGTAACAATGAAAACAATAATTCTATCGCCACGTGATTGTAGGAACAAAGCAACATGCTTTGACATTACCTACTGCAATAATTTTCAATAAGTTAAGATTTTTATACTTCAAATTCACATACGCCTTGAAATTTCAGTTCTAACTTTACAGAAATAAGAACTATGTCATACTAACAGTCATACCCTGAAATAAAGACAATATTTTAGGTCATTTTATTGATATTTTTAAAGATCGTTTTTCATATTTTTTTTGGTCATTGAAATCCGGGCCCCAGTTATAACTTACGCTTCAACCCTTATCTTTACGATTGTATCTAGTTTAGATTGTTATTTCTTTACCATTGTTGCGATTTTTTTCTTGTTTTCTATGAAGTAAAATGTTGCCGTTCCACTTTGCGAAGATGTGTGAAATTTAAATTGGTTCTAGTTTCGCCTCAGTTTAAGTTAAACTGTTGTGAAAGCATTTTGAGTTGTAACTCAAGGTGTTCAAACCAAAGTAACATGTGACCAGTAATTGACAAATATATATTTAGTCTCTCCCCTCCGCACCAGAAAATACATCAACAATTGCTTTTACACAACACACCTGAGGTACGTGGTATATTTAGTAATACCATATTGTAAGTTTTGGCTTTGCAAAAAACTTCAAAGTTTTTGTGATTGTAACTGCATACTGAAAGTTTGTAGCTGTGATCTCTGCAGCCAATTAATTAATCACCTCACAAAAGTTTCTACCCCTCCCAAATAAAAGCTCTGAGCTTAGAACATACACGCAGCAGCACGTAGTGGAGCAGAGTTATCATGGAAGAACAAAGATGTTAGTTTTCTTGAACTGTGGTTCTTTACTTGGTTTAAGCCTACTTTTTGCTCAGGGAGGCTAATCGGGACTGGACCTTCAGTTTAAAGTAAGATCCGGGCCATTGTGCAACGTGCCTCAACAAGGCGTCGAACCCGAGAACCTTGAAAACCATGTCTTAAGCAAGACGCTATCGGGAGAACCTATTTTCAGTAGCGAACAGAGCGATAGTCTACATAGACATTGAGCAATGCAAGGATGAAGTAAAGGCTTTATGGCAAGCATTATCTCTAACCTTCTCAACAAGAGATAAACCTTTGTGGTGACATTCAGGTGTACTTAAAAAAGCTATCAAGATGTCGTTTTAGTACAGGAAAAAGATTATGGTATTCTCAGTCTACGTTTACAGAATCCATGAACCCATTCAGGTTCCCTCTCCCCTTCCTCCTGTCTCCATAACAGCTGAAAGTCCCGTCTAGTTGGCTGCACCTTTTGACACTCAGGGTTGTGCAATTATGCGTAGAAAAAGGTTTTCTACATGACACGTAAATTAAGCGTAAAATACGTATAAAACGTAAAGTACGTAAAAAAACTATAACCAAACATAAAATTTAGAAGAAAACATGGTTTTTACAATGATTATTGTTATGTATGGCAGTTGGCAGTGGCAGAAAAAAAAGGCTTTATGAAACTTTCCTTCCGAATTTGTATGTGATCTTATATTGGAATTTTACAAACTGCTACGTATATTCATATTCACATCATAATTAGCCTATGCAAGTGCATAATAGGCACAAAAAAGAAATTTAAAGCTGTTACTAAAACTTTGATATAATATCCAAATAAATTGTCCTTAATCGTTATGTTATGTTGCAAGTGCTAGTGCTAGATTAATATATCAACCAGTTTCTCAATTTTTAAAAATATGGGTCATTCCATTCCAAACCATCCAATGGTGGTTGCACGACTATTTGAGAAAATTTTCATTTTTAGTACATACGTTTGTACATGTTTCTAGATATCAAAACCAATGTTCAAAAAAAATGATTGTCTTTAGTTCTCCTGGGGCAGCCATTTTCCAACATGGCGCATGACTTTTTTTGCTCATTTAGCACCTTTCAGAAACCTTAATATCTAAAAAAAAAGCATTAGAGCTACTGACGTGAAACAAAATTCATTTTGTAGCTGTTGAAATATACTTTCTATGATTTTCAAGTATGTTTTGCTTAAAATTGCATCGTAAGTACGAAAATTATGGTGGAAATTGGGGTAACAATAGTTAAAAAATTGGATGTTATATATATATATGTGAAAGAACAGTTCTGTTTTAAAAAATCTGTTAGTGAGGGTGAGGACGTGAGGTGGCTGTATAAACAATCTTCAGAAAATAATGATTTTGTGCTGAAATGTGTAGGAAAATTAAGATTTAGAATGTAATATAATTAAAGTAGTAAATCACATCTGCGTAAAGAACTGGTTTTCTACGCTAAGTAAATTACGCATAATTTACGTAAAAAACTTAACGTAAATTACCGTACCAACCCTACTCTCTCTGCACTCGCGCGTCCACGTAGTTGGTTACCGGTGCGACATAGACTCGTCTACTCCGTTAGTGTCAAGTAGAGTATTTGGTGTTTGCATCGTTTACACTACGTTCTGGAGAGGTGTGGTGTATGATCACGTGGTGCGTGATAACTAGATCTCGGATTTTAGGTCTATATCGTATTTTTTTCCTTTACAGATATATAAGAAATAATAAGTTATGTCAACGTTTGATTAAAAAACGTAAAAACTATTGAAGTTTTATAGTGCCTAAAGAGACCTATTTCGCTTGTTAGAACCTATTGTAGGTTTTTGCAGTTAAATCAAGCCTTTTGTTTAGGTTTTTATATATTTTTAAACGTTTTACAGGATTTTTATGTCATACAGAGGCATTTGCTCTATTTGGTCACGAAAATTCAATGACGAGCATGTTTGATACGTACTCTCTGTCGATTTCCCTTCCTCCAAGTTCATGGTGATTTTTCAAAGCTCTAAACAAAGCGAAATGTCTGGTGCCACTGTTACCTGTACAATCCAAAGTGATCTGATCTGTGTGGTCTTCCTCACTTTCGCGTCACTTGCAAACTAACATTTAAGCATTGAAGTTTGCACCACTGACTATGTTTTTGTTCAAAGATTATTTTCAGCATATTATCCTCACAGACAAAATTGCGGAGTTTGACTGTGGATAACATGGAAATAGATTGTTGCCTAACTATACGGCGAGGAGTGGATTTTAATAGCAAATTTCCAAGGGCAAGTTCTGCCATCTCCGTGGGGTTAGGCAACACACATAACGTTATGCAAGATAGTGCGTATTTCAGGGTATAGGTGACTGACTATACCTAATCAGCATTTTCCAGGAATTTTGAACTATTTTAAGTTTCTTTGAAGCTAGCTGCTTCAGGACTTTACGGGCCTAATTTAATATTTTTAGGACCTATTTTAGGATTTTTAGAACCTATTTTAAGGTTTTTCGAACCTACGTTAGGACTTTTAGAGCCTATTTTAGGAACCTAAAAGCACATTTTAGAACCTAGAAATCCGAGAACTAATCAAATAAATGTTTAAAGCAGCAAAGAGGCAATTGTTCAATCTTTTGGACTTGAACACCGCTTTTCGTCTACTTGGTTCAACACTGTTTCTTCGCACCAACCTGACAAAGGGATGCATGCACCTGCACCACATCTTGAGTCAAAAAAGTGTAGCAAACGCATGCTTCAGAAACGTAACAACAGCGTTCCACTGAAGTAGACGTGTGTGTTCGAAATGTCTCAACACTATGAAAATCTCAAATTCTACACTCTATTTCCCTTTCAGGTTATTGTTTTTCATTTCTGGAATTAAAATAGGCAGTTTGCAAGAAAAACCATCAAGAATTAACCAGTAAATACGACGTCTTGGAATTTCTCGATCATTTCGTTCATTATTCGACTGCAAAATGTTCTTAAAAACGGAAATGCATAACGGATTGATCTATTTGATTAATTTTCCTATTTCTGTCACTTTGGCTACTCGTGATGAGGATGAGTGATATGATAAAATTGACGAAGAGACATTCACCAAGAGCGCCCAAGTCGGGATTCGAACCCGTGACCTCTGGCGTCGTACCGCGCTGTGCTAACCACTCCGCACGGAGGTCGGCGTAGATGCTTTGAAGGAAACTTTTTTTGGCTGTCCTGTGCAAGAATCGAAGAAGAGCTCTGCCACCCCCAATCTGTAAGGACAGTTGGAAGGCGTCCAGCGTTGCTCGCCCAGTCACTTAAACCCTTTGCGATGTCTTCCCGTTTAATAAATCTCTAAGGATCCGAACGCATTCAGCGCCGTCCCACGTAATTCCTTAATTGCTGGGCTTCAAAACGAACTGAAAGTCGTTACGGCGGGACCTGACTCGGGTCCATAACGATCCATTCCATTGTCTATCTTGTATTCTTATGTCCCGTTGACCGTCGCGGACGACCAATCTCGTAACCCTGATGTGTCCATCGCAGTTGTTACGGCTGCGATTAAACCAGACGGAATGGTTTTGCCATGCAAATGACTCGGCCCGCGAGGATAGGCACGCTGCACAAAGTGTCTCGTGAATGCAATGTGCGTCTTCAACGCAGCGCTTAATGCGTACCGAGCGCGTTGTGGTGCGATATATCGATCGAGATCACTGGTATCGATATTATCAACGTCAACAATATGGAATACGTACACTCACCTCACTTAGAATTCCGGTAGATTGTTTCTTTATACAGCCTATTTGCAGATGATGCAATTAAACCTACAAGTGTATCAATATTAGCTGTATAGAACACACCTTATTACTAACTTCGTTGACCTTGTACAGTCATGGACACTTCTGGGTTGTAACGATTCCATTGAAAGTTAATGGAATTGTTATAACCCAGAAGTGTCCGTGACTGTACGTTGAGTTGTCCTTTTGCACGGAGGAAAAGGTTTGTTTGGAAAGACGAAAAATAGTTTCGCGCAACCACTGTTTTTTTCCAGAGGGGGCTGATGGGTTCAAGGGGTCCCGGGTTCGATATCTGGTGGAGGCACATTGCACAGTGGTTCCGATCCCACTTCAAACTGTAGGTCCAGTCCCGATTAGCCTTTCTGTGCATAAGTGGACTTGAAACAAACAAGCAATATAGATGTTTAAATAAAGGCGGTGAAGAAATCGGGAAAACCCAGATAAATGCAAGAAACCCTTAAAATGCCCCCTGATTGGCAATTTTGAGAGTGGAAAGTTCCAAATATACGAAATATTTTATTTTGCATTCGCCCCTTCCACCAAACGCCAAAATTAATTGCTGTGAGCTCTAAATCTAGTTCTCCTAACCTAACCACATGTGCATAAGCGGAATTGTACGTTATGAATTAGTAGACCCAAATAGAGAATTGACAAACACCAATTGGAGCTCGGTGGAGCTCGCCTTAATGGATTTCTCTTGTAAGGCATGAGCTCCATTTTCTGGCAGTGTTGCCAGCCCCTTACTTGAAAAAATCACCAAGGTTTTTTTTGGGTCTAACCTAGCCTAAAGCAAGGAGCTGGCAACCTTTTTCTCGCAGTGTTGTCAACACCTTACTCGAAAAAATCACCAAGGTTTTTGGTCTAACCTAACCTAAAGCAAGGAGCTGGCAATTTTTTTCTCGCAGTGTTGCCAACACTACACCCGAAAGTAAAGCTTGGTGGGGCTTGCTTTAATGGTTTGCTCTTGTAAGGCATAAACCCCCCCCCCCTATTTTCGGATACAGTATTACCAACATCTTACTCGAAAAAAATCACCAAGGTTTTTGGTCTAACCTAACCTAAAGCAAGAAGCTGGCAACCTTACTTAAGACTTGCCTTACAGTGCATAAAGCAAGGTTGCCAACCTACTGGTACTTTTGCCATAGCTTTTTACAAAAAAAAAAGAGAGAGGAGAGAGAGAGAGAGAGAGAGAGAGGGAAGAGTTAAACAACCGACAGCTGCCAACACCCACCCTAACCTAACCTAACCTAACCCAACCTAACCTAACCTACTCTAACCTAACCTAACCTAACCTAACCTAACCTACTCTAACCTAACCTACTCTAACCTAACCTACTCTAACCTAACCTAACCTAACCTAACCTAACCTAACCTAACCTAACCTACTCTAACCTAACCTAACCTAACCTAACCTAACCTACTCTAACCTAACCTACTCTAACCTAACCTACTCTAACCTAACCTACTCTAACCTAACCTAACCTAACCTAACCTAACCTAAAGCAAGGAGCTGGCAACCTTGCTTAAGACTTGCCTTACAGTGCATAAAGCAATTTGCCAACCTACTGGTATTTTTGCCATAATCTTTTACAAAAAAGAGAGAGGAGAGAGAGAGAGGGAAGAGTTAAACAACCGACAGCCTACCTACAGCTTTTTTTTTGTCTAACCTAGCCTAAAGCAAGGAGCTGGCAATCTGGCTTGAGGCTTGCCTTACAGTGCATAAAGCAATTTTTGCCAACCTACACACACTAAACAAGGAGAGCCGGCAACAAATATGTACTGCCGTAAAAGAGAGAGAGATGGGTGGATGGTAATATAGTATGTGTGTGCGTGTGCGCGTATAATATGTAGCATTATTAACTAGTGTGTGTTGGCAATTTACTTACAACTAAAAAAAAATAGAGATGCCAACTTTGCTGTAAGATGAAGAGAGAGAGAGAGATTTATGGCTGGCAACAGTAATGAGCGAATGCGCCATATCGTAATTTTCCAACTCCGTATATCGTGACCTTTGTAAACCTCTCTCGGGGGAACATTGTAACACAAACAAACAAACAAAATAATAATTGTTGTTTTTAGGATGCCTGGCCCCTATAACCTCGCCAGGGTGCGTGGTGCCCAACCAAAAATGTGAAAGTTTTCTAATGGCTGCGGTTATAGATTACCGCACCTCTGTAGAGTTTCACGTGTTTTTTTTTTCCCCCCAAACTTCCATGAAACCCTACAGAGGACCTCCGTAATGCATGCAACGTGTACTAACGACTCTAGTGTTATTTGATATAGAGTTTTATTGTGAGATATAGATAAAAATAATTATGTTTATTATAATATTTTCTTGATGAAGATGGAGAATGTATGTGTGTGTGTTACAAATAAAGTTGCATGCTTATTTTTTTAGTGTGTGTGTATATGTTTTTGATGTTTCGACAGCATCTGAAACGATAAAAAAAAATTTTATTGTTAATTTTCACGTGTAAAAACAACAACAAATTTTTTTGTGCAAATTTTCTGATTGTCTCGTGCTATAGTGCAAAAAAGATATTGTAGCTGATAGCTAATGAAATTGACATTTGTAACTGATCTGAACTAGTGAAATTCGTATTGTGCTATTGTAACTGATTGTGCTAGTGCAGAAAATTTCTTATTGTGCAAGAAAAGATGTTAAAAAACTTGTTAAAACTGCTCTGTGACCCTCTCGTTCTTCACGTCGTAGGCGAAGGACTTCTCTGCAATCAGGATGACACTGCATAGGGTATCCTCGGGCAAGGCATCGTGGAACTCGCAGACGACCTTGATGTTGGTTCGATCGTTGACCACAACCTTTTTTCTCTTAGATGTGTTGATGACGGTCATGGGTCTCCGTGCTTTGAACTCGCTGGGCGTGTAGTACATGTCCACGCTTCCCTCGGTCACGCGTTTGTAAGCCGAGAACGCTTCGTAAAGTTTGAGGTAATCGTTTTTGGTCACGTCGAGGTTGTAATTCTCGCGCGGGAACACTTCGTTCCTACCGTTCTTCAGATAAACGTTCTTGATCTTGCAGTCGTCGAACTTGCTGGAATCTTTTTCCTGATTCTTGTCCCTCCCGGTCTGAAAGAGCACTACGACGAAATCTGGCATGTCGAACTGTATGTTGTTGAACTGCGTCGTCACGTCGAATTCCATGTGACTTCCCGACGCCATCTTCTGCACGCACTGGTAACCGTGAAAGTGAATCGACACCTGCGGACTTTTCAAGATCTCCGCTTTGTACTTGAGGGCGTAGTTCGTTTCGTATTCCACCACCGGCATTCTCAATTCCATGCTCCGGATGACGCACTTGGCTGCTTCGGGTAAAGTGTTGGCTATCGGCGTGGTGCCGTCCGGACCTAAAGTAGCGTATCGCATCAGTGCGTCGTTGTCGTTGGCCGCTCTTCGAAACGTAACGCGCAGTCCTCCCTTCCACATGATCTTGTAGTCCGAGAAGAAACCAGGCAGCAGACGCATGGGAAAGAGCACCGTGTGACTTCTCGTCGATATTTTGGTCCCGGCTTCGAATCCCCCGGCCTGGTAGTACGCTGCGTCCGTTTTGGATAATTTCAACGTTCCCACTGCCGTCGACGTGATGCCTGGATAGTCTATTCTGTCGATGACGGTGTTGTGTTTCCTCACCTCCACCTGCGAGAACAGGTGAGGCACGAAGTTGTCCACGAGTATCAAGTTTGTTGCTGCAGGAAACGCGTCTCCGCTTTCCTTCTTTACCACGTCGAATTGAAGGTAGAGGTCCGCTCTGTGAGGATGAACGAACCCATCGCCTACGTCCACATCGTATTCGATCTCCCTGTTCGCCTCGTTGAGATTGGCGAACGTGCGACGGTTGGGAGGGAAAGATTGCAATTCGTAACTTTCGATTTGCTCCATTCTCACTATGTATGTTATTTATTATACGTTGATCTCCACGATGGCCGTCGTAGTGGCACCTGCGAAATCCACCACGTCTCCTTTCTCGTTCGTCACCACCAACTCTATGTCGTCTATGCGGTTGCGACATACTGGAAAATAGATCGGCGAAGAGGGCGTGTAGATGATTGGTTCCATGAACTCGGAACTTGGTTTGAAAGTGGCTATGATTCCCGTCTGCTTGTGACTTCCTAACAATCCGTCCGAAGATTTCGTGATCATACCTTCGGCCACGTTACAGTGTACGTTCAGAGTCTCTATGGCCAAGAATTTAGGAATGTTGGTTGCCACGTGCTTGATGCCAGCTTCGAGTTTGGTGTCGTTCTCGAAACCTAAAAGTTCTCCCATGGTGCCCAGGTCCACGGTCTCCGTAGCGGATAGGATTTCCACTCTGTGCGTGACCGAATTTTGAGAAAGGTATGTGCCTTTGGGTAATTGAGCTTGCAAAGTGGAAAGATTGTATTGTCCTGGCGTGACGACGATGTGTTCGCTTCCGACGCTAATTTTGTTGTTGTGCTGCGTAACATTGGGTATGAGGTACATGCTGTAGAATGCACGCAGAGCCACGGATTTAGGATAGACAATGTCGTCGTGCAGCGTGAGTTTCAAGATTGAAGATTCGCTCGTGAGATGGAACACGCCCATCCTAGTGATGCTGTTTGAGGTTCCACAATGCTTTCTGGAAATCCTCGATCGTAGGGTTATTTATTTTAGAGAGAAACGCGAGCATGGAGAGGCAGAGATGACCGCAGTTCACGTCTCATAAATCTTGAATGCGTTCGTCGTTGTAGTATATGGAGGTTTTGCTTGTTTTCAGATAATGAACTAAATTTGTAGGTGGAACACCTCCGAAAGAATCGAAAATAAATGCTTTATCATTATCGTTTTTGTGGTAACATATCCAATGCGTGCCTGGATTTTCTTGGCCGTCCAAGTTGACTACTCCGCATTCTCTTCTTTTGACACTTGAAGGTAACGAGTCGGACATGAAAACTCCTCTGAAGTGTTTGATTTGTAACGGTTCGATCAGAGATTCAATGTCTCGGTTGGTGAGTGCTTTTGTTTCTTTTTTTTATATTTCTTCAAAGCATCGAGGTTGCTTTTTTGTTTTTTGGTTATACCTTTCCCCTTCTTCTCCATGGCCAGGTTGTGACGTTTCTGTTCTTCCAATTCCGCCTTGTTCTTCTTCGAGTCGATGACGGTTTTCGCGATGGCGGCACTTCCGCCGGCCAAACTTCCAACGGCCCCCAATGCTGCCAGGATGGCCGGGATGCTGAATATGAAACCTCCGATCTTTTGCTGTTTCCGCGAACGCTGCAACCTTTTCAATTGAGGTGTGCTGAGCAGCAATTTCATTCCATGTCCTTTCGACAAGCAAGAACGTTTCTTCTCGCGTTGTTTCTTGGTGAGTAACCCATCGAGGGTACCTAGATTTTTTAGATTCGAATATGGTATCTGGTACACGACACCCTTGGGCTTCATGTTGATGCTCTATGTGTTATTTTCACGGTATGTTATTTATATATATTCTGAGATTTTTTCTTGTGTAGTTTTTTTACGGTATGTTATTTATATATAAATATTCTAAGATTTTTTTTCACGGCCCCGCAGTCGCTACACAAATTCTATTACGTGCTTTGTTTTCTTGCCAAAAAGTTCCTTTGTCCCCTTGTACACGATTCGAGTTTTGTTCTCGATTAAAATAGATAGCTTCTCGTCCGATAACATATTAACATATCGATCTGGTAAAAATAAACTGTATTGTGCGTTGAGCAACAGGCGTACCTTGGGGCCATACTGGGTAGAAACGATTGAACCGGAAGTTATCGTGTAAGGTTTGTCGACTTCCAATTCCCGAATTTTTACATACTCGACTGACAAATTTAGCATTTGTTTTAATGCTTGGAGATCACTCATTTTTTCAGTTGTCATATCGAAGAAGAGAAAAATTTCAATGTGTGTGTTAGAGAAATTTAATTGTTTTTCACGAAGTGTGTTATTTATATATACCGAAGATTATTTTTTTTATGATGTGTGTTATTTATATATCAAGTTTTTTTGACACGTATATATATTATTATTTTTTTAACAGAGGAAGAAAGTTCGTGCTTCGGAAAACGCGAGGATGTGCGTAGTGATATCTTCCTTCTCCTGCATAGACTTGTACCAATCATCAGTATACTGTCTTCTTCCCTGCATCGCCTCGTACAGTTCGTCCGACCTATCGTTTAATTTTTCCCCTGCAGCCGAAAGCAGAATGTTGAGATCACCGCACCTCAGGCCGCTGATCTCCCGAAGAAGGTTCTTGAGAACCATTTCACAAGGGATGCGAAATTCCGGCATTGTTTTTGCCATGATTACAAGTTTATTAACATCTCCGTTAACTACCTTTTTGAATATTTTAGATAGTAGCTCGGGTGGTAAATCAGTTATACGAGACATGTTGTTTTTTTTACTGTATGTTATTTATATACCCCACCCCAATTTTTGTTTCGTGTTCATGGCGATGGTGGTACCCAGTGCGGCGACCCGTTCACCCAGCGATGCGTCTCTACTCACGAACCTTTCGAAAGCTGCGTGCTCTAACTTTCTGTCTGCTTCGTGACGTGCATTCAGATCCGTCTGCGTGGTGTTGTAGGCGATGTCGTGATCTTTGCATGCGGCATCCAACGCATTCACACCCTTGTCTCCTCTCTCCAATCTTTTCTCGAGTTTGGTACCCGGTCCGCAGTACTGGTAGCCAGGTAGATGCATCTCGAAAGGTAACTTGTTGATGATGTCGTTCACGAGTCCTTTTCCTTCGGCCACGTTCCAGAATTTCGGAGGCAGCGTGTTGATGATTTTGATCAGGTAACCTATGCCCTTGTCGTCGTTCACGATGAAGTTGGAAAGTTTCGTGCTGATCATGTCCACGATGCCAACCTTCTCGTTGTAGAAATTACCGTTGCCTGCATTCTCTTCGCCGGCTATCACCAACAATCGGTCCACGAGCTTCCTAACGTCGTCCACCCAAACGAATTCTTTGGGTAACGTGTTGTAGCGTTTGACGCCGCTGCCTGTTTTGACCTGGTTCCAAATCGGTTTGATGAGATTCCTGTACTTCTCGCCGCTGCTTGATTTCACCCTATTCTGCGAGGCGTCGTTGTTTTGGTACAAGGCATCCGTCATGATCAGAATTTCCTTGTAACTCTGGTAATCTTCGTCGGTGTAATCTTTCGGCTGCTTTTTGGCGACGAGTTCCCACAGTCCCACCGTACCCGGATACCTGTTCCAACTATCCTTGTCGCCTAAATTGACTTTAATGTCGTTGCCTTCGAAGGTCACCTTCGATTTCCCAATCTTCCACACCACACCGCCGCCTTCGTTGGTTTCCATGCTGGGATACAATCCGAACACTTCATCCTTGTCGAACTTCCCCGTGCTCAGGTAGTCTCGTGCCAAAGGTCCCAACTCGATTTTATCCGAAGACGACGACGTGCTGCCTATGGCTCGACGTCGTGCCGGTGCATCCTTCAGTTCGAACGGTGTCGAAGGAATGCTTGAAATAGGCGTGGGTACAGCGTAACTTTTAGCTGCAAGCGGTACGAGTTCATTGATCAAATTTTTATTTTGTTCCGTGACACTTTTAATTTCTTTACCTAGACCGCTGATGGCATCAATCACAGGTTGATCCTGACGTTTCTTCTCTTCGTAGAATCCGCGATTTTCGGATTTCCAACCTTTGAAGCGTTTCGCGAGGTAATCGCGAAGCTTGAGATTTTCGTCTTCGATTTTTCGTTTCGTCATGACGTTATTTATATACGTCGTTTCTCACAACGTTGCAACGTTTAGAAAGTCGTTGATTTTGTTTCTGTATTTTCCGTCGTTGGGTTTCCTCGTCATGTCGATCGTCACGAATCCGAAATCGTCACCGTTCCAGCAAGAAGAGCAGCCTTCCGAAAATTGATTGTAGTTCATGTCCCCGCCTACGTAGTCATCGTACGCGTGCTTGAGGTTGGTGTGATCTTGACGAAACAAACATATGAAATTAGCATTGTCGCGCACTAACTGTTTTGGAATTTTGGAAAACGTTTGAGCTAGGTAAAAACAATCCATTCCTTTGTGACGACATTGCGTGAAAAAGTTGCGAATTTCATTTTGATTTTCCAGGATGGCGTCGTCGAACACAACAACTGAATTTTCACGACAATCGTCGAGTGGTTTTATTTCCGAGGCGAACGTTGCAATGTCCAGACCATCGTACAGTTTCATCAGTTGCTGGTATTTGGATTGCTCCAAACTTTTCGAGAACACGTACAGGTGCCTGTTCTTCCAATCTAACCAATTCGGTGCGAGGAGAAAATTGTCCACGAGCAGTGTCGTTTTCCCACACCCCGAAGGACCTACGATCAGACAGCGGATGCTGTCGGGAAGCAACTTACCGTTTTTTTTCTTCGTTTGACTTTCCGGATCCGGTAGACGCTTCACCACGTTCCACGTACTCACAAGATCACTTCGTTCGCGTCGATCCAACTTTTTTCCGGAAGTCCCAGCCATTTGACAAACAATTTATTACCTTTCCTACGCAATACTTTCTCGATGAGGTACGTGTCGGGGTGTTTCGTTTTAGAGAGTTCCTCTTCGTAAAATCTTCCTTTCAAAATCTCGCCGCTACTATCTTTTATTATATACGTGTGTCGGTTTCCGGGTAGAACTCGAACCACCGTAAAAAGTTCCGTGCTCCAATTTTTTGTGAATCCCTTCTCGAAGGTGCGTTTGAATTTGCTGATCCTCACCTGGTCTCCAATTTTGTATTTAGCTTTTTTTGTCGTGGGTGTGTACTTTGGACAGTAAACTGTAGAAATTAAACGCTGCTCGTCAGATTTGGTAACGTCAACTGGCTTCATGCCTATTGTTCTGTGTACTGTATCATTATAGGTGTCAACGAGTTCCGGCAGGATGTCGACCCATTTGTAATTTCCCCGAAGCGTGAATCGTTTCCACATGTGTGTTTTCAAGGTTCGATTGAATCTTTCCACGATGCTGGCTTTGATGTGACTGAAAGTCGAATAATGTCGAATCTTGTGTTTTTGAATAAACTTTTGGAATACGGCGTTGTAAAATTCTTTACCGTTGTCCGTTTGCAGAAACCGAGGTCGTCTGCCGCCGCTTTCGCGAAAAATTAATTTGAATGCTTCCGTGACGCACGTTCCTGTTTTTGCCTTCAAAGGTAGAGCCCATGCGAATTTCGAAAACGTGTCTATGACGGTGAGAAGGTACTTGTTGCCCTTGTTCAATTTATGCACGTTTTTCAAATTGCCGCTACTCATCTCCACGAGGTCACTTTGCCAGAGGTCGTCGATGCCCTTGGTTACCACAGCCAAACGTTCGTAGTTGCGGCGTGCAGGTTTATGCAATTCTTCGACGATGGCTTGCCTAGACATTTTTTTTAGAGATTACGTTTCAAGAGAAGCACAAGCGTGATGGGATTCAAAGAGGGTGGCACTTCGCTCGTGTTTTGAATGATCAGCTTATCGCCGGCACTCACGTCGAAAACGGTGAGATCTTCGTCTTCGTGTATTTCATATATGTTGCGCGTTTCGTTCCAACGTGCCAGAGGAATGTTTCCTGCTTTCTGGACACCACGATTCGATATCAAAGTCATGGTGGGAACGCTAGCTTTTCTACCGTGAGACCAGTACGAAAATTCGTTTATCTGAATCGTGCCATCGAGGAGAAACTTGTAGTACGGATGATAAGGATGTAACATGTACAGTTTGTTACCTTCGACGAATGTGGAGATTCTCTGTTGATTGGGTACGCTGTTGATTTCGATGGCTTGCAGAGAATGCAGTTTAGCGAATTTAGTATCGACGCTAACGAGGTTGCTGTGAACTTGTCCGAGTTTATTTTCGATGGGCAGCAAATGCTCGACTATGGTATCCGTTACGGCAGAAAACGACGGTTTGATTTTCACTTCCACGTTCAACTGCTTGTAGCTTTCGTTCTTGCAACTTGGCACCGAAAGAGGCCAGCGTTGATTCCTGCGTGGATTCCAGCACTCCAACTTGATCTCTGATGTTGACGACGATGTTCTGAAGGTTCTCGATTTGATTCAATTTCGAGCTCTTCTCGGTAAGATCGTTCACGATGCTTCGCATCTCTGTAAACTGCGTGTGAAGGTCGGCGACGCTCTGCGAAGTGGGCAGCGTCGACACCAGCGAACTAATTTCGTCTCGAATCTGTTCCACGTTCGCCGTTTCCGTTTCTAGTCGTTTCAGCATTCGAGATATGTTTCTTTTCAAAGCATGCAATTCTTTGGAGGTGGGGAGATTGGCCACTTTACTCTCGAGATCGCTCAATGAACTTTTGATGTCGCTCGAATCGGATAGTGCCGTCACCGCCGTTTTCAATTTTTCCAAATCTTCGCTCGAAGGCACGCTCGTCCGTAACGATTCCAAGTCACCCTGTATGTTGTCCAGTACATGATGAAAATGAGCGAGATTCGTTTCGACGTTCAAATTTTCTAAATATTCGATCTTCTGCTGAACCGTGCTTAACGTGTCTTGAATGCTCGTCAACGCTCTCGCTTCAGCGTGAATATTTTTAATTTCTTCGTTGATCAATTCCAAGGACGCCTGAAGCGTAGCGATGGTGGTTTGAATGTGTTCGAAATCTCGATACGCCTCCAATTGAATTTTTATGTTCGCGACGCTTTTACCGATGACCTGCAGTTCGTCCGACGATGGTAGGTTCGTCATGGTATCTTCCAAAGTCTGTAACTTGGATTTAATTTCTTCCAACGTGCTGGTGAATTCTTCTTGTAATTTGGAAACGACGACATGCAAGCGTTCTGCGTCTATATCGCTCACGGCGGTTTGAAGTTCAGAGAAATTCTTTTCTATTGCGGAAGTTCGTTCTTCGATTTCGAGTTTCAATTTTTCCAAATCTTCATTTTTCGATTGAAATTGCTGTAATTTGGCCAAATCATTTTGAAGCGAATCCACGCTCAACTGTATATTTTGAACGTTGTCGTAAGAAGGTACGTCGACATAATTTTTTATCAGCGTTTTCAGTTCGGAATCGATTTTCAGAATGGGGTCGAGACATTGCGTTTGGAGCGTAGCGATTTCCGACTCTAAACTTTTGTTTAAGGTTTCCTGCAAAGCGATCAAATCGGTCCTCAACTTCTTAACTCGAATGTCCAACATGAGAATCTCTTCTGCGTGGTCCACACGCTTGGTGTTGCCGAAAATGTCGTTAGGCATTTTTGGTTAACGGTTATTTATAATAGGATAGACGATTCGTAATTCTACAAAAAGAGGAATGAGTTTGTCGTAATCTCCGAGAAGTTCCACGTACAGGTAATCTCCTGCAGAAACATCGTACGTAATGTTAGAAAGCATCTTGTCGTGCTTGATTCGAAAAATATTCTTGCCGGTAGATATTTTGATTTCGCCTGCGTTTTCCGGATTCACGGTGATTTGAAGTTTCCCGTCGATCGGAATTTCGTAAAAATGTAAATTGTTGTTGAAAATGTAAAAAGTTTTGCCGACGTCTTCATCCAATTTCGTCCAAATGCTGTTGAGGTGAATGATCAACAGACCGTTGAGTTTAGGTAACACGGAAGGTAAGACTTCATGATCTGGTATGGACGGTGCAGTTTCCATGATGATCTGTTTTTTGAAACCGAACACGTTCATAGGCATGCTGGTTATTTAAGGATACGGTCAAAGTTTTATTTTGTAATGACAGTCAAAGTGTTTTTTTTTTTACTGAGTAACAAAATGATTTTTTTTGTTTTGTTTTGTTTTTATGAATTTTCTGTTGAAGATGGGCATATGTTGCAGGTTTTGCTTTCTGCTAAGCGATAGTGCCCCCACGGTAGTGTGTGAATTCCGCACTTCAGGATGCACCTCTTATCATCGTGCGCATCCAAAGCAATCTTCCTGACAATGTTGGTTGTCAATTTATGGTTGACGCTCTGGATTCGATACTCTTTTCGTAGAACAGGTGAGCGAGTTTTCAGGCATTCAACATAATCCTCGAATGCGAGATGCTTTTGTACAACCTGCCTACCTACACCCTTGGCCTTCTTGGTGACAGACCCCTCGGCCCGAATTGCATAGGCTTTGGCCCGAAGTCCAGCAAACTCAAGAATAACATCCCCGTCCTTCTCGTCCTTGAGTTTACCGGGCACTTTTTTGTTTCGGGGCAGGATGCCGTACTGGTTCGGCTGGGGATAGCCCGATGTGTCGAAAAGCTCGATGAAAGGTGGAATCGACGCTATATCCTTATATGCATCAACTGTGCGAACATGGTAGACCAAGCTGTCCGTATCTGTATATAAAAGAGAAATGCCACGATCATAATGTTTGCACATTGTACCATAATGTGTCTCAAACATATGCAACTTGCTCAAGTCCAGAATAGTAGCACCAACATAGATTGGCTTGTTTAGGTGCACCACAGGTTTATCCATGTGGACCAGAGCCAACTGCTCATTATAAATAGTCCTTGATTTAAACAACGGGCTTGCAACCAGCTTACGACATCGCTTCGCATTGGTAACCAGCCTAACGTCCACGCGATTTCTCACGTTCTCCATCGTTTTACCGAACACAGCATTGTTCATCAGCTTGAAGAAGTTTTTGTCAAGCTCCGAGGTTGCAGCGATGCGGTGTTCGGTATTGGCTTTGATGTAGGGTACTAACCAGTTACTGTGCTCGAACCTGAGGATGCGATGAATTTTACCAATTGTAACACCTTGCCTCATCAACCAAGCAAGATTCAGGTAATGTAGCACATACCTCTCTTTGGGCTCAACATCCATGATAAGCTTGGGTTGATTCGAGTTAGGTAAACGCTTAAATTCTGGAGCAGGTGGTAACTCGCTGAATACATCATGGAGGTTCTCAGAGAATTTGATGTCCACCTCGGCAAAATATCCGTATGTACAATCTTCGAAATTTTTCATGTCGAAATCCGAAGGATTAACCCACTCGAATCCCTTGTACGGAAGTTTCTGCATCATGGAAAATCCATACAGGTTGTTTACATCTGTGTGGAGGATGTAGCTTGTTGTTTTAGAGGGATCGTAACCGGTGGCCATGTATTGATTGTTAGCACGTGCATAGCGTTGCGTCACCTGGACCATACCGCCTCGGATGCCTCGTTCCAAAAAAAGTAACTTTTCCACATCATTAAGAAGCTGGAGTTTAATCCTGGTCGTGAGCAGCATGGCCGACCATGCCAGTCCGGGGAGGCTGTAGAAGTAGGCAGAGTCTAGGTGGTAGATGTTTATTGCTGTCGCGCGAAACGCCTGCAAAACGTCCGCGAGGAGCGTCACGTCAAGCTTTAAATATGCGTCGTGATAATCCCCAAAATTTCGACAACCTAACTCTTTCCACATGGACTGGGCGTGCTGGTATTCCTCATCTGTTATGTTAGAGCCTCTCAGCTGACTGTAGAATTTATCCTGTGGAGGGAGCGATGTTTCCTTGAACTTGTCGGGGTCCGTTACGTACTCGTAGGGGTAGACCCCCTTACGTCTGATGAGCCCAACATCCAAGTTTGGAAAACTAGCTGCAGTGATAGTCAGCTGCTCGTCCCTAAGCTTGCCTGCAAGAGCATCAAGGCTTGCATGGAGGAAACGCAGCGAGTCAAGAAACCGAAGCTCGATAGTTGCTTCCAATTCGGGGATAGACACCCACTTACTCACGCTAATGTAGCGCTCCTCGTTCTGTGCTAAGACCCTGATACGACTATCATCGTAGCCGAGATGGGGTACCAAGTGATGAAAATCGTATCCCGAGCCGTTGTGAAAGAAGATGGGAATAAAGCGCGGGTCCCTAGCTTTTAAGTTGCACGTGTTGCACCACGGACCGATGTAGCTACCAGTACCATAATGGTCGTGGTGGTGCACTTTACTGTTATCGTCGGAGAAGACCAAGTTGCAAACAGGGCAGTTGGTTGCCTCCTCGTGCCTACGCTTATTCTTAGGAGAAAGTCGTCGCATGCGCTTGGGGGACAGCAACACTTTTCCTATTTTTTGGGCCTCCTCTACCATCCTCTGCAAGAAGTGCTTGACCGGGTCGGGACCGCGATAGACATACGGCTCGGGGGCAACACGTCGGTCTCGCCACACCACAACGTAGGCGTAACTCGAGGCCTCGTGGAGTTGGTAAGGGGTGGTGGAAGAAACTTCGGGATCGGGATAGCAGGTGGAGAGGGGTTCGAGGAAGGCTTCGAAGTCTGCTACAATGATGGCAGGATGCTTTGCCATGGCGCTATGCATGCTAAATTTTTCTGTCGCATCAGGATTGGGTAGAATAGTTCGTGCAGGTTTGTTGGTACTGCAGTATAGCATGTGGCGAGCGAGCTTCTCGGCAGCGATGTTTTCTCCTTGTAAGCTCTGGTGTTTTTGTTGTTGGTTGTCAAAAGTGATCAGACACCTTCGACAAACTTCTATGCTACCATGATGCTTGCTTTTTTGACTCGACATCAACCGGGAGAGCGAGCGAATGAGGGTGTAGTGGTGTTGTGTCTCATTCTTCATGAGCAGGAGGTTGATTTCTCGTACCTCGTTGTTGTTGCTCACGTTGCTCACCCGGATGGGGTGGACCTCATTTTTGTTCTCGGTGAGACCGTAAACGTTTATGGCTAATTGTAAGTTGCGAGCACGTGCCTCAAACTTGCCAACATCCGAAAGCGCCACCGGGTAGTCGATTCCCACCATTGCATCCTCCAACTCCGACTCGTACTGCTCGTAGTGGCCAACGCGACGCGGTTGATTTTTCCAGTCGACGGGGTGCAACGCTGCTAGCACCGACCAGACGAAGCACTTGTTATCCCTGTTCTGAATATTCAGAACAGCCTTCTTTGCTGCAACATCTGGTGGTAGAGGGACGTAACTAGACCCGGACATTAGTGCAAACTGACTAAAAGTAACACACAATTTATGGGGTTCTCCACACAGCGAACCGCCCGAGCCTGTGGCCTCGTGCTCCTCCTGTTTAACAAGCAGCTCTTCGGTAAACTTGTCGTAAATTTCCCCAATGCTGTCACCATCCGCCAGATGCAGCGTTTTTGCTTTCGTTGCATGAAAGAAAGTGTATCTTTCATCGGTCGGCTTCTTGTATGTGCAACATAGCGTACCGTAGAATTTAGTGGAGGAGTGCGTAGCCAGTGCATTACTAAGAATAGAAACTATCTCTGCTCGCTTCTCCTCTAAAAAGCTACGAACATCGCAAGAGCCGTCCGACAATAGGACATAATCTTCTAATATTCCTCCGAAAGCAGACCGGTCTGCTTTCATCGCAGGCTTGACGCGTTTGGCGGGTGGTGGCGAGTCGGCTACCGCTTTCCTCTTGGTCGAGCTGGTCGACGGTTGTAGAACAGGTGCTCCGACGACGACTTTGCATGTTGTGATATGCCTTTTCAGATGACCAATAGTAATATGTTTGTCGCACCTGGGACATGGTTCGGTGGCAGCCAAATGCTTGCCTGGCACGCAGGTGCGACAATGTCTTGCAAAATGTTGGCTTGACATGGTTCTCTTGCACACAGGGCAACTTTTCATGGAGCGCATTTTTTTCCTTTTTTTCGGGGTATGTTTATTTATATGTGATCTGTTGGTGGTAGAGTGTTTACAAAAAAAAATGCCTTACGAGAAAAATTTTGTAGGCTAATTCTAATTAGTGTTAGTTAGAGGGGTTTATTTATATATGGGTGGCGTTGTTTTCCTCAAATATGTAGAGGAAGCTCGCTTGTGTGATCTCCCGTTACATGTCCGCCTCCCGCCCCACTTCCCCTAGTTGTTATAAAATAGTGACGGAAGTGTGTACATGTTTCTTTTCTCCCCGTCTTTTTTTTTTTTTTTTTGTTTTATGAATAGAAGCAGGAAACTTGGTTCTGGCGGCATCAGTGATGGGTAATGTGAAAGTCTGTGACGGTCTAATGTTAATGCCCTCAAGCTTCTAGTTTTATTAGTCGAGGAGTAATATGTAGGTTAACAACGTGGACTAGTAGAAATCCGCTCTGTCAGCATGAAATTCCATCATTATTGTTAGCTTTTAAAACAACAGGAAGTACATCCGCCACTGTGAATAGCCAGAAATGCTGCCCCTCCCAGTCATCCATCTCTCTTACAATAGCGTATGTGTGTTGGCAACTCTCTCTAGTTGCAGGTTTTTTTTTTTTAGTTAACTCGTAATCCCCGTCAAAAACTACAGTAACATCATAATATCATATTGCACAGAAGAGGGAGGACATCGCCCACCACCGTTGCCAGCCATAAATCTCTCTCTCTCTCTCTTCATCTTACAGCAAAGTTGGCATCTCTATTTTTTTTTAGTTGTAAGTAAATTGCCAACACACACTAGTTAATAATGCTACATATTATACGCGCACACGCACACACATACTATATTACCATCCACCCATCTCTCTCTCTTTTACGGCAGTACATATTTGTTGCCGGCTCTCCTTGTTTAGTGTGTGTAGGTTGGCAAAAATTGCTTTATGCACTGTAAGGCAAGCCTCAAGCCAGATTGCCAGCTCCTTGCTTTAGGCTAGGTTAGACAAAAAAAAAGCTGTAGGTAGGCTGTCGGTTGTTTAACTCTTCCCTCTCTCTCTCTCCTCTCTCTTTTTTGTAAAAGATTATGGCAAAAATACCAGTAGGTTGGCAAATTGCTTTATGCACTGTAAGGCAAGTCTTAAGCAAGGTTGCCAGCTCCTTGCTTTAGGTTAGGTTAGGTTAGGTTAGGTTAGGTTAGGTTAGGTTAGAGTAGGTTAGGTTAGAGTAGGTTAGGTTAGAGTAGGTTAGGTTAGAGTAGGTTAGGTTAGGTTAGAGTAGGTTTAGTTTAGGTTAGGTTAGGTTAGGTTAGGTTAGAGTAGGTTAGGTTAGAGTAGGTTAGGTTAGAGTAGGTTAGGTTAGGTTAGGTTAGGTTAGGTTAGAGTAGGTTAGGTTAGGTTGGGTTAGGTTAGGTTAGGTTAGGGTGGGTGTTGGCAGCTGTCGGTTGTTTAACTCTTCCCTCTCTCTCTCTCTCTCTCTCTCTCTCTCTCTCTCTCTCTCTCTCTCTCTCTCTCTCTCCTCTCTCTTTTTTTTTTGTAAAAAGCTATGGCAAAAGTACCAGTAGGTTGGCAACCTTGCTTTATGCACTGTAAGGCAAGTCTTAAGTAAGGTTGCCAGCTTCTTGCTTTAGGTTAGGTTAGACCAAAAACCTTGGTGATTTTTTTCGAGTAAGATGTTGGTAATACTGTATCCGAAAATAGGGGGGGGGTTTATGCCTTACAAGAGCAAACCATTAAAGCAAGCCCCACCAAGCTTTACTTTCGGGTGTAGTGTTGGCAACACTGCGAGAAAAAAATTGCCAGCTCCTTGCTTTAGGTTAGGTTAGACCAAAAACCTTGGTGATTTTTTCGAGTAAGGTGTTGACAACACTGCGAGAAAAAGGTTGCCAGCTCCTTGCTTTAGGCTAGGTTAGACCCAAAAAAAACCTTGGTGATTTTTTCAAGTAAGGGGCTGGCAACACTGCCAGAAAATGAAGCTCATGCCTTACAAGAGAAATCCATTAAGGCGAGCTCCACCGAGCTCCAATTGGTGTTTGTCAATTCTCTATTTGGGTCTACTTGAATTGTCAGGTTATGGGGACCAAGTTTAGAGATCTCAGCATTTAGTTTTGCAGGTTCTTGGAAGTTGGGTGTGACTCACACCAGACTCTACATTCAGAGAACTCAATGCATCATATCGATTGGTGCACCAGAATGCATCGATTGATGAACTAAAGTGTGTTTTATGGCTTCTTCAAAGAATCAGATTCACATTTGATGCATTTGGGTGCATTTTTGTATGTCGTGAAAGAAACACCAAAGTGTATCATTTGATTCAAGTGAGGATTTATTTCAGTCGAGATGCACTTCAGTGCATCAGTTGATGCCTTTTGATGCACCTTGATGCGTTTTGATGCACCTTCCTGCATCTTTTTTGATGATGCAGGATGGTGCATCAAGGAACATCAACTGATGCATTGAAGTGCCTTTCGACTGAAATAAATCCTCACTTGAACCAAATGATGCATTTTGGTGTTTCTTTCACGACATACAAAAATGCACCCAAATGCATCAAATGTGAATCTGATTCTTTAAGAAGCCATAAAACACACTTTAGTTCATCAATCGATGCATTCTGATGCATCAATCGATATGATGCATTTAGTTTTCTGTGTGTACGTACTCTCCGCTTTTCCAATTTCAGCCCCCCCCCCTTTCTCTCCAGAAAAATATCCTGGGTGTGCGCAACCTTTAAATAGACGATAATCACATGATTGTTAACCAGAACCAAGTTATTATTAGTAATCGTCCATATTTGTTCAAGGTTGCCAAATAATTTGGTCAGAAATCAAATTCAGTAAAGATTACCAAATTTATTGTTCATGTCTACCAGAAAGCTTAACCAAAACTGTTTCGTTAATTCAAATTAATAAGCTTTATCCGTATAAAGCCCTAGTCTCTTTGTAAAAATAAAGTACTCTATAGAATTGTCACTTTGTGCAATTAAGTAAGGGCACACAATCTACATAACACCCTCCCCAAAATAACTAGCAACACCATACCCGCAAGTCCGAACAATGGAATTCGCGGCTAATCGGGACCTAACCACTGTGTACCGTGTATCGAACCCGGAACTCATTGATTACAAGGCGACGACGTTACAACTTGGCCGAATTCAATTCAGGTCAGGGAGAGAAAATGAGAAAGCGTAATAGAGTTATGGACCGTATAAAGTGTTTCAATTCGGTCTCGGAACCTTATTTTCCGGATCAATTTAAATACGGTGCAAGTTCGGTATCGAACAATACGCAACTTGGACCGAATTTAAATTGTGCGTGAAAAAAGGGTTCTGGTCTTGTTACAGAACTCAATAGAACTCATGGGTTCTTTAACAACCCTTTTTCTACCACTTGGATTTAATAGCGAGGATGAGGATGAATCCTGAACTGATTCAGAAATCGACAATGAACAAACACAGGTCATGCCTTATTCGGGTCTAGGGACTTCTAGCTTCTTCCTCGCACGTTACTATGACATCTCCTAAACATGGCATTCGCTCGATTATTAGTATAATAGATACAGAGTTGGATACACTCTCAGGAGGATGGCTTTCAATCTAGTAAATCGTGAGGTTATGTCTCCAGGTAATGAATAGTTATTCCCAGGTGCCCTTCTCCCACGTAAATGTGAGGATCGTTTGATCGTCCTGTGAGAGGACTATATTTAACCTCCAATCCGGAGCGCCCCTGAGCGCCCATTGTTGGAGGCCGGGGAAATGGGACTCTTGCCTTCCAGACTCTCCAGTTTCCTCTTGCTATTCTTGGCCACTGGACGCCAGACACTCATTTGGGACGTACATTGACTTCACTCTTCAGTCAATTTGCTACTGAAATACAATACTGCAGGGCCGCAAAGGGGTGTCTGGTTTCACTTAGGCGCCGGACTTTGCGCTCGGGCTTTCAAGCAGTGTTGCCAGCTGCTGCGTAAAGTTCTAGAAAAGCCATCGCGTATTTCGGCCATGGTTTGTGCATGTTACCGCTATGAGTCCGCAGGCGTGGTTGAAGGTCTTAGTTTTTTCTAAAGAATAAAAAGCGGAATATCAGGTCTTTTCAATGGCCGCCGACGTCAGTAGTGAGTAGTTAGCACAGAGCGCTACGGCGACAGGGGTCCGGAGTTCGAATCCCGGCCTTTTGACTTGCCCCTTCATCAGTTTTATATCATCACTCAACCTCATCTTCGCAATTAGCCAAATGTTGCAGAAAAACGAAGTAAAATAAAACAAACCAATCAATCAATCCAATAGCTACTCAGGCAAGCTTCCGTGGCGGCTCCAGGTTCGAGCCCTGGTTGTGCACATCCAATCATCTGTTCATAATTCATCCTCATCTTCGTGATTAACCCAAGAGGTAGAAAAGCGACGTAAAGGAAGGGAAAAACTAACCACTCTTGTTCAATTCAGATCGTATAATTAATGTTCATTATTATTTTATTATATGAACTAAATATCTTAATTTGAAACTGTATGTACTTGTAAAAAGGAGTAAAAAAGTGTATTTGTACAGAGAATTCTCTCATTTAAGATTGAGAGGGTCTATTGCTTACAAGGTTCCTAAATATGAAACAAGACGCAGTTGCCAGCTCTCAATAAATTGTAATGACGGTGGTTCGTTCTTAGAGATAATTCAAATAGTAATCTGTAGTGCAATATAAGACGTGGTGCTGTATCTGGCCTTTACTTGAGTTTTAAGTCAACTTTATGCACAGATATGCTAATCGGGACTGGAGCTGTACAATCCAAAGTGGTCTCATCTGTGTGGTCTTCCTCACTTGCGCGTCACTTGCAAACTAACATTTCCACCGGGTATCGAACCTAGAGAGCCCCCTTGATTACGAGGTGTCGAAGTTATCACTGCGTGCCTTTGCTGTGCTTAGCACAAGTAATGCTAGTAAGAAGCATTAATCACCGCGTTGATAGCTGAGTGGTCGACTCACCTCTGCACCGAAGGTTGTGGGGTCAAGTCTTGTCCCGGACATGGATGTTTTCTTCCGTATGGGCCATTGTCAGTTTCATCCTGTGTACTCACACCAGTTTTTCTAAAGCTGTCGCCTTGTATCAAGGGGGAGGAGAATGATCCACAACGGTTCTAAACCACACATACACTTAAAAGCAAGCTTCGTCATTCATCCTCATCGAGGTTCTATGTCAAATTCTCTCTTTCACATTTTCTTTCTCTCTATCTATGTTTTCAATTTTCCCCGTTATCACGTCTTCTTTCCCTCTTTTAACCTTTCTTTTGCCCTCTTTGCAGCCTCTAACCTTTCTTTTGCCCTGTTTGCAGCCTTTAACCTTTCTTTTGCCCTGTTTGCAGCCTTTAACCTTTCTTTTGCCCTGTTTGCAGCCTTTAACCTTTCTTTTGCCCTGTTTGCAGCCTTTAACCTTTCTTTTGCCCTCTTTGCAGCCTTTAACCTTTCTTTTGCCCTCTTTGCAGCCTTTAACCTTTCTTTTGCCCTCCTTGCAGCCTTTAACCTTTCTTTTGCCCAGTTTGCAGCCTTTAACCTTTCTTTTGCCCTGTTTGCAGCCTTTAACCTTTCTTTTGCCCTCTTTTCAGCTTTAACCTTTCTTTTGCCCTCTTTGCAGCTTTAACCTTTCTTTTGCCCTCTTTGCAGCCTAAAGATGCCGAAACGCGGCAGAAAAAAGAAACTACAGACGACCCCTGAGTTGGAAACACTGAGAACGATCTCGAATGTATCGTCCCCTTGTGTGTGTCGGAGTGTTTGCTTCGCTGGAGATGTCCGCATCCTTCAACATCCTTCCTCGTTCTCTGTTTACCTGACGGACGGCATCCCGTCTTAATCTCGAGATGCGTGTGTCCCTCGCTCCGTTCGACCTTCCAGCGTATTTACTTGCATTGTTGTTTCGGAGCCGGAACAGAATCCTCAGAGAGCTTTCTGGCAACACTCTGTCGATGCTCAAAGGAAGGCGAAAACCTTGTCCAAGCACGGAGTGGTTCTGACATTCAAGAAAGATACTCAAAGGGATCTTACTTTGCGCCCCTCAAATGTCTACAACTGGATACGGTATCCCCTCGTAGCCATCAATCTAAATTATATCCCTCTGTAAACTTGTCCAATAATTGAAGCATTGGCAAAGGGAGGAACAGTACAGGAGAGATACAAATATTAATCTGATGTTCGAAAGTTAATATCGAATATTATATGAGGGTCAGTCAATAATTATCCGCACATTTGGTGTAATTTTCTTTATTTAGTAGAAAACAGCCGTGGTCTGGTTTTGGATATGTTATTCAGCAATGATATCTGAGCTAGAAACTATTTAAGAAGATTCTGAAGCAATTTAGCCAGGTCTAAGTGCAAATTGATTGATTTTGTTTATTTTACTTCGCGTTTTGTGCCTCTTGGCTAATTTGCGAAGATGGGGATGAGTGATGAAATGATGAAATTGATGAATTGACATTCACAAACAACCAAGCTCGAGCGGGATTCGAACCCTGGACCCTTGGCGTCGCAGTGCGATGTGCTAACCACTCGGCCACAGGGTCCGGCTAAGTGCAAATGGCCTGGACTATTTACGTTCGCCGTACTGCCTTCTGCTTAGTGTGTGCATTTGTTGCTTTAGCGCATATTTCACCTTCATTGCTCATTTTCTTTCTGGAAACTAGAGAGAGGAAGAGATCGTTTTGAGTTCTTCAAGACCATACTCTCTAGCTTCATCCTTCCGAAATTGCAACAGAATTTTTAAAAATATCGCTTTTCAAAATGTAACATACTATGATATATACGGATTTATTAAATTCTGGGGGCAGAGATTGGAGTTAGCAGAATTTTCAAAATGGTGTCCTAATGGTACATTTAGCACACAAAATACCACAAATCAAACTGGTTGTGTTTTAGGCAGGCTATTGGAGTTGTGTGGATAAATAACTTGAGGCGGTTGTAGTGACTCTATGTTTCTTTCTTTTATCTTTCTGTCTTACTATTTTGTTTCTATTTTTGATTTTCTATTTTTGTTTCTCTCCTGTTTTTATTTACCTACTTTTGTTTCTTTTTCCCTCTTTCTTTCAATTTCTGTTTCTTCCTTTCCCTCTTTCATCTTTCCTTTATTTGTTTCTTTCCTTCACTATTTCTTTTCTGTTTATTCTCTCCTATTTATTTCTCTTTTCATTCCTCTTTACCTTTGTTTCTTTCTTTCTGTTTCTTTGTCTCCTATTTCTTTCTTTTCATCTCTCTCATTCTCTTTGTTTCTCAATTTCTGTCTCGTTCTCTATTTCCATTTCTTTGTTTCTTTCCATTTCTAGGTTCTTCTCTTTGTTTCTTTCTATTTCTATCTTCTTCTCTTTGTTTCTCTCTTCTATTTCTTTCCATTTTCATTTCTCTTTCTGTTTGTCTTTCTCCTATTCCTATTTCTATCTCGTTTCATCTCTCTTGGTTTGTTTCTCTATCTGTTTATGCCCTGTTTTTCTTTCTCTCTTTTTGTTTCTTTCTCTTCTATTTCCCCTTTTCCAATATATTTCTCTTTGTCTCTTTCTCCCCTCTCTCTGCCCCTGTGTGTGTGCGCGTGTGCGAACGTGATCCGATTAGCTTCTGTACAAAAAAACAAGACCCAGAGAAAATAGATTGCGAAAATCATGTTGGAAGTAAGTTTCCTCCCACAGGGAACCAAAGTTTTTCGAGTGTTCTCGACGCCACAGTGGAACGTTGAAAACCGTCGTTTGTTGAGGTCAGTTTCAATGAGCGCAGCCTCTCATCATCGCAAGGTTGGCAGCGGTCGATAACTCCTCTCGCAAAATAGCCCAGCCCTTCTCCCCAAGCTCCGGTAAAACAAGTGCAGTTTCCCTACAATTCACCCGCCCATTGTTCCACGTCGAATGGGATCCTCTTGTGGATGGCTCGGAGCAATTCATCAACGCGTTCCTAGTTTAAACAGTTCGAGGGCTTCGTATCCTACATCGCGGGGGTGCCTGGATGTGAACCATCTCAGTAATCGAGTCGAGTCTGTAATATCTAACGCTTCGAATCTGCCCAGTTGACCACTTCTGTTCAGATGGAGATTTGAAAATGTCTTTGTCTGCTGCCATGGGAATTTTCTCGAGTAAATGTCTTAGAATCGCCAATCAAATTCAGTATTTCAGTGTTTTCTACATTTCCCTCTTTTTCTCCCTCCGTCTCTTCTTCATTCAATCTGCATTTCTGACAGAGAAATTTTGTCCTTTGTTTCTTTACCAATGTATTTCTCTTTCTTTTTTCTTCGCTGCGGAGTCCTTGTCACAGGCAGCTATGACCCCGGGTTCGAATCACGGTCTGCGCATGGGTGTTCTTTGGGAGTGTCCATTCATCATATCATCACTCATCACCGTGGCGATTAGCCAAAAGTGGCAGAAAAGCGACGCTAAATAACAAGAATCTGTTTATCTCTTTTCCCAATTATGCATTTCTTCATATTCTCGCACTACAATCTCCTGTTCATCTCTCTCTCTCTATCTCTGTTTCTTTCCAAAGTTGAAAGTTGAAAATAATTATTTTTGTACAGCGTTGAATATGTTTTATGTTATTCTTTTTCTCCAAGTGCTGTATAAATGATGTAATAATTGGAATTTTGCCGTTGCTATGGTGACGAAAGTTCACAGCCATGTAACAGCTGTGACGAGACCGAATAGAGTCAAAAGTCAATCGCATCTTGCAGCATTGTTTTATTTCTGTTACGTAACCTACAGAAGTAATATCTTGCATTCGCGTTTCCTTTCAAGACATTTATGAATTAATGGATTATAATCATCGAACAACTTCACCCACAATTCATTGCTCGAAATCATGCCCGCCGCCATATTTCCGGCAAAGATATCATATCCTGCATTGTAATCATGCTGGGTAAACTTTGTGCGTGAGGTCTATTTGTACCTTTTCCGAAGCCCTATAGCAACTGTAAAAAGTGTGCAAATGCGTGTGGAAGAAAACATTTACATATAGTTAGAATTTCCAAACATCATTACGTTCGCAGCAAGCATTTTGTAGGTTGCAATAAACCTGCACCTAAAAATACAGATCCTGTACCAGTTTGATATTTGTTCAAATTAACGGGTAATTTTTATTCATTTCAGGTAATATTATTTCATTTTACCATTGCAATATCTTAACATTCGATGTGTTGTTTTAGTTCTCGGTACCTATTCGTTTCACGGATACAGGAAAATGTTTAGCAGCTAATGTCGAAACTATGTTAAGCGATTTCTGCTCATTCTAATGATTACGCATACCTGTTGCCCTGTCGATTTAATATAAAGGTAAAGGGTGACTGCTTGTATAGTTTTACTAGTTAGAATGTAGAATTGTTGTTTCTTTTTTTCTGTTGGCCGGACTCATCATGCGCATTCAACTGTTTCTTCCCAGAGTGCATGCACTACGTCATGACGTGTATTCAGTGCAGTCACAATTTTTTTAGATGTAAAGGAACTAATTAATAACAAGCTGAAATTTGGTATATAACATCTTTGTAACATTGATAACAACATACCAAAAGTCCCTGGCGATCACCCGTACGCTAAGACCGCCATATTGATAAATGGCGGACAATGAAAGTTTTCACGAAATAACGTAACTACGTATAATTCATAACCAGCTGAAATTTAGTGCATAGCTTCTTTATAACATTAATAATAACATATCAAAAGCACCCGGCAATCACCCGTACGCTAAGGCCGACATATTGAAAAATGGCGGACAATGAAAGTTTTTACGAAATAAGGGAACTATAATTCATAGCAAGCTGCAATTTGGTGCATAGCTTCTTTATAACATTAATAGTAACATATCAAAGGTTCATGGCGATCACCCGTAGGCGTATGCTAAGTTCACCATATTTTAAAATGTTGTTATTAATGCTATAAGGACGTTACACACCAACATTCTGCTTGTTATGAATTAGTTCCTTTATTTTTTCTATTTTGACTTTACTATAGTACTGACGTTGATTACGAAATGATCGTTGTATAGCTCAGCGCAACTTGAAGAAATTCGATCAGTCCACGTGATTGGTCGTGAGAGACGATAGTAACCTCTTGATATCTTTTACACTAGTGAGTATGAAGATTAAGAGTTATGTACATTATAAAGTTCTACTAAATACAGTATTAGTTTAACGGGATATAAACTATGTTTATTGGTCCAACTGTCTGTCTGTTCGGAGTTAAATTAGAAACAGTCGGTAGTGAGCGCCCTCTATCTTTAATTTTAGCAATAGAGTCCTTTACTGAAAGAGATAAGCTAGAAACAAAACGCGTGAAGTGTTTGTACATTGATTCGCTCACCGTTCGTCCATCATTTCAACCTTCTATCTGCATTTCGATTCACTAATCCTTATCATTATCTTATCAGACTTTTGTGTTCGCTACTTTTCAACATCGTAACGCTATGATAGCGGGCTCCTCTGTCTGAAGATGTGCAAAAAATGGCTGTGATACGCGTCTAAAGATGTGGTACTGGTGCGAAGTGATCTTGGACAGTATGTTTAGTAGGTGTGCAAAGTTCAGAAGAAGCCGCAGAGAATATGAAAGGATGGACGACGTGCGCAGGGTAAGTGTATGTTTAGGAAACAATTTTTTTGTGGCCGTAGTATAACGTGGAACTCTCATTGTGCACTGTTATGGCATTGGTATATGTGGTGACGTAATGAGAGACGAGTGTCGTCTGTGGTCAAATCGAGTTTGGAAACCATTGGGACATGTGCGGTTTTGATAGCAGTGCTTGGAAGTAACTAGTTTCTTGTAATACAGTTACAAGTAACAGTTACTTTTTGAGAATTTATACTACAACTAGCTACTTTTAAAAGCAGCTGTAACTCTAACAGTCACACTTTTTTACAATAGAAGTAATGTTATCAACAGTTGTTTGCACTGTTAGCTTTTCCATACTAAACGCACGGCCATGAAATTAGGCGGGTGGCAAAAGTTCGCGTTGTTGCCACGTCGGAGCACATCTCCGTGCGTTCGGAGGTTTAAGGAAATGAGAGATCTCGTAGAGTTGGTCTTTGTAATCCATGTGATATAACCTGAAAGTATTTGCTCGAAAGGCCAGGGATGACACAAAAGTGCCCCGGAGAGAGGTCGGTCTGACGCTCGAACTAGGCAACGCAGCCCGGTTGACGTTGCCACACAGCCCGCGGGAACCAGCTACTTTTGTCCCGCTCTCGCTTTGCTTTTCCATTGGCACCAGCGCAATTCTGACCAGCCGCCGTGCGTTTAGACCAGTCAGTGTCTCCACATCAATTTCATCCATTCCTCATTCATCTTCATTGTGACAAATTGCCAGAAGCTCTGTACTGCTGTGATTGTTCATTTAGTATTCTAATCTTTGTAGGTTTTTTTATTTTTTATTTTCACATAGAATATGAAAATTAGTTTATGCGAATAACACAGCATGCCAAATGCCATTCTTAAAAAGTGAATTCGTAAATTTCCTCCTTGTCTTGAATTGTAAGGTTTGATACACTCTCACAATATCTCATTTTTAAAGAAAAGTTGACGTTATGCATTGACTTGTTTATCTTTAGATATTTCGACACACCGAATTTGATTCCTGGCCCGTCCATGAGTGTTCCACCGTGAGTGTCTCTGCATCAATCATCTAATCATAATTGATCTTCATCGTCGCGATTAGCCAAAAAGTGAGAGAAAAGTGACGTAAAATGAGAACAGAAATATAATTTTGGAAATTAGACATTTTAATTTCACCATTCGAATTACATTAACTTTTTCCAAAAATCTCAGGGGTGGGGGGAGGCAAGTGCTCGCCCTGCCCTGGCGCTCTTGTCTCTCAATTCAGTTTTTGTTTCGTGTGGCGATCTCAAAAGAATCGCTTTGAACGAGGTCTGCTACTGAAAACATCGCCTAATTAAAAACTCCAAAGATGGCGCGGAAGAAGGGGAAAATGAAAAGAAAACTCTGACGTAACAAATGTTTGTCTGCGAGAAGGTTTATCTCTTGTTAACTGCGTCTTTTTCCTTTCAATTACAAAGCATCGTTTTCTCAGAATGGCTGTGAAGCATGTTTCCCCATTACTAGAAAGAACTGTAAGCATGTATACCTGGATATCTACACCTACAATATTTAAATTTTAACGAGTATAAGGAAGTAAGAGGAATAGGTGAGCTACTACCTAGGTATACTACTATATTTGCACGTGCGAACGTTGTCTCGGTTCATATTGGAATTCTCAATTAATTACCATAATTCCAACTACAGCGCCTAGAATAACGTAGTGTGGAAAACGGCATGCTTCTGCGCTCTCTGGATGGTTCCACTCGAAAATGATCCGCTAGAGGCGCTGGTGTTGACCCCGGTGCTTGGTGTTCGACTGTTTATAATGGAAGTAAATGGCGTTTTCGCTGCAACGTCTGATTCTTTTACATGAAGCATTTCTATGAATGCGATAATTGCTATGATATTTGGTACAGTGGTCGCGAAGATATTAACGAACATTCTAGACAGTCGACCACGTCCTGTTATTGTCATACTTTCGTTAATAATACGGAGAAAAAATACGCGTGGAATGCTCTTGGCAACTAAATTTTTGTGTATGAATTAGGTTCGTTATTATTATCATCATCATTTTTTTTAAAGATATACACACTTAAGCATTTGTATTTTTGATATTTACTGTCTCTTTTCTTCCGCTTTAAACTAATCACGGCGATGATGATAATGATGATTGCATGAAACGACAAGGGTAACCCCACAAAACTTTCTTAGTGCCATCGACATGATTGTAAGCAACTTTCAAACCAATGGGACAAGCGACACGGGATGTTCACACTGCCACACTAGTGACACACACTTCCAGAATGTAAAATAGTATTCATTGCGCATGAGGGTCCAAACAGCAAGCGACACGTTCATATGTCGCTACTTGTTACTTCGGTCTGAAAGCTCCTTAAAGGAAGGGTGCTCAGACGGAAGCGACGCGCTACAGGGGGAGTTCCCAACTAAGTGACAAGCGACATGGTGACTTCAGTCTATTAGCAAGCGTTGCTTGCGAACAACAGATAGGCGACACGATAAACCGCACATAACAACTACAGATCTAGGAGACACGATAAGCAACACGTGTCGCTTTGTCGCTTCTGCGTCGCTCAAACTGGGCCATTTCCTCAATAGCTTGCAACATGTTGCCGTGGTTTGTTGTTCGCGCATACGCGATGCAATGAGTGTCTTGCTTTAGTGAGATTGCGCACCAAAGCGACAAGCGGCACGCGACACTTATCGCTTGAGGATTTCACCAACCGAACGCTGGCCTGTGCTTCCCGTCATGCCGCTACGATGTGAAATGTAGCTCTTGATTGGCTCGTTTCCAAGCAACATGTGTCGCTTCGGTGTGAAAGTTGCCTTGGACCGAAGGACCCGTGTCGCTTTGGTGTGAAATCCTCGTATCGTTTGTCGCGTGTCGCTTTGGTGTAAAATCTCCTTGAGGAAACGGTGCAGTCAGAGCTTGTGTCCCTACGGTTCGAAAGGCTGCATTGATTTCCGACTGCTCGCTTTCAAGCGACATTTGTGGTTTGTCGCCTCGGTATGAAATATCTCTCAGGATACTATTTATATTCTAATAACATACAAAAATAAACTCTAATACACAGTCCAAGACCTGACGTCCGGAATCACATTGCGATGTTTCTTCTTGTGTTACGCACGCATGCTATTTATTTATTAATTTTATTTTACTTTTCTTTCCAAATTAATGCCATTTCGTGACTGCAAATCACTCCACAAATATAACTGTTTCCATCAATTCACTTACCGCCTTTCTAGAGAAACAAATCTACACAATATATTCCAAAAACTAACTAAGCCGCATTACTTTCATAACAAAATTAGCACCTGGGTCGATCGCACTGCCATCTACTTGTCATCGTCTCGGGGAACCAGTTTCTTGGGTCGTTTTCCACACTACGTTATTCAAGGCGCTGTAATTCCAACGTTTGTTCTAAATGATTTATTCCCTCTCTTCATTCTACGGTTTATGACGACGTCAAACAGCTGTTGAATAAGTGCGTTGATTGATTTCGCCATCGAAGGCTCCTGTTCTGGGGACATGAGTGTTCCTTCTTCAGTTTCACCTAATCATCATTCATCGCCACGACTAGCATCAAAAAGTCAGAAAGTGAAAAATAAAATCAGTGTCAAGACAGTAACCCAAGTCTCCAGGAGCTTTCCACCATGTCAATCCGAAATGATACACAAGTAATATTTAAACAATGTAAGTTACCTCCCTGATGTGGTGGTTAACCTATCACCGAAATCTTTATAAATAAAAGGACAACACATTGAAACTTGAAGATAAGTAATTGAACGGTGCTGATTGCGACTCGGATTTTTATGACGTCAATATTTTTTCCTGAACTGTTTTTTCATGCATAGTTAACTGAAACACGTTTCCACATTTTGCGAACCTGATGAGGCTAGTTTTATTTATTGGTCATATCAATGCATATTTTACCATATTTTAGCATCAGGTTATAGAGTGCGTTTGTTTTGGCTCTGGGCCGAGATAACGCGTGATATGGCGCAGTTGCCGGCATTTTCGTCCCGTAACGTCTCGCTTATTTACGCACATATCTTCAGCATGTGGACAATTATATTTATATTGCATAACGAGTACTAACCTGTGTGATAAGAGTTGTTAAAAGTTGTTCACGCGCTATCTCGGCCCAGAGCCAAAACGAACGCACTGTATTTTAACCAAAGTCTATTTTTAGTCATACTAACGGTGTTTAAAACCATGCTTGTACCGGATGTAATTTTTGTTTGCAATTTCCTCCTTTTTTGTTGGAAACATGCTACGATTGAGTGAAGAAATATGAAAGGATTCACCAGGAGTGTGTTGTGCACCAGAGCATTGAAACATTTACGTACTTTTTTTCACTACAAATATATTCATTCAGTGTTTGCATTTTGTCACTTTATAGAGTCAACAAATGTGTTGTAATGGACGGACATATAGCTGCCAAAAGAATATTGTGTAAGATGATTAAACAGGGCATATTTTGTAATTGTTTACAATATTTTAATGTTATATTTTCCGCTTTTAAGCTACTAATTAGCAAATGTGCTGGTCGCGTCCGTTTTTCCGTGTCGACTGTCAATATCTCAGGAACTGCAAGGCAGCTAAAATCAAAATTTGATGGAATTATTTGCATACCAAATTATATCTCAACGCAACAAAGATCAACTCTATCAGTCTGTCCATTAGAGATAATATCTCGGAAGATCTTATATTTTTCTACAGATGATGATCTAGTAAATACGAACTTAACCTGATGCGTATTATTTTCATTGGCACATCTGTTTGTATCCGAACCACTATTTGCTCCATCGGGCATCGCTATCGAACCCTTTGCTTACAAGGCGACGATGTTACCACTATGCCATCGGGAAGGCCCTATATTTGTTATTCGTTAGAACTCTATAACAGTAAAGCGGAGTATATCCCAATGTACTGATTAATACATATGCAGTATGTCCTGGTTACCTGGTAAGTGTATAGCTTCAAGTTGTTTAGGTCCCAGAAGCAGAGCTCAAAATTGACCAGAGCGGAATAGTACGGCGTTCCGTACGATACCTTTCGGTTCCGGCCCGTCAGAAATGGCAATGGACCGTTCCGGTTCATTAGATTTATTTGAGATATT
>NC_139239.1:8025590-8064759 GCF_977018435.1 Lepisma saccharinum
CTCCAGAGTAGTCTCCAATTCCGAAATTGTGGCTGGAGGCGGACTTCGAGCACGAAGTTTTGGACTCCAAATATCCCCACAAATGTTCTATAATGTTCAGGTTAGGAGACTGTGGGGGCCATTCAATATGTCCTACTTTATCGTCATGTTCTTCAAACCATGTTTGGACAGACCCAGCAGTGTGGATAGGAGCGTTGTCGTCTTGAAAAAGAGGTCGGTCCCCAGGAAATAAAGTCTGGACAAAAGGATGGAGATGATCTCCCAGAATGCTGCGATAGTGACTGGCATTGATCTTCCCATGCAGAAAAACAAGTGGTCCCACACCAGCCAAGATATCGCGCCCCATACCATAATGGACCCACCTCCATGCTTCACAGTCTGCAAGAGGCAGTCAGGATGAAATGCATCTCGAGGCGTTCTCCACACATAAACGCGCCCCGTGGTCTGAAATAACGTGAATGTTGATTCATCAGACCAGATGACTTGTTGCCACTGCTGTGGGGACCAACTTCTGTGAGCTCTGCACCATTGGCGTCGCTTGACAGCATTACGTGATGTCACCAATGGCTTACGAATTGCCACTCGGCCATGAATGTTTGCAGCATGGAGTTCCCTTTTGACAGTTTTGGTTGAAATCGGGTCCTGGAGATGCCTGTTCATTTCAGATGTTATCTCGGATAACGATTGCTTGTGCTTTCGGGCCACTATGCGCTTCAACACCCTCCTATCCCAAGCAGCAAGCTTTGTCCTTCGTCCACTGTTGTTCTTTGAAGACGCCATCTTACCTTGTGTTGTGTACGCTGTCATAACGGCTGATACTGTGCTCCTTGCACACCCAACAAGCTTTGAGGTTTCAGTCACCGTGACTCCAGCTGAACGTGCTCCAACAATCATGCCTCTTTGGAACTCTGTCTGGTCTGACATTGCAGTGTCTCTTGAGAGCGTATGATAGACGAATGAACCACCAATGACTGCTGTTGGCAAACTGATACCTTTCCTTTCACAGCCACTAGGTGGCAGACTTCAGTGCCAGGTGGTGCTGCTGTACTGCCGGTGTGAAATATGGCATACTTTTTCACAGGTGTTCGTATTATTTTGTCCCCCATCTGTATCTACCCTTGAAATTAAATATTAACAAATATATTATAGCATAATCATAGATATACTTTGATTATGTCTAGATTTGTTAATAAATATAAAATTAGGTGTAAGTTTGTTGTCAACCACTGGCACCTAGTAACCTCTGATGACCCAACACTGGTTTTAACCTTTCTTTCTTCCTGGGAATATTTTCTTCCAGTCTACTTTAGGCATTACTTTGTGCCACTCTGGGGGCACATTCTTATTTATAAAATAAATACACAAAAAGCCAACCTACCTCCAAGAACAGTACTCGCTAATCTTAAGTATTTTTGAGCTCTACAGGCTAAATTAAACAATCTCCCTTGTAGAAGCAAACTTATCTTGTTAGGTACGAGGGGAAGTCAGTAAATAGGTCACAAACTGATGTGGGATAGCTGAAAATAGTAATGAGTCGTTAGGTGGCAGGATGATCCAGCTTCATGATATTTAGTTAGCAGTTGCTAGATAGATGCATGAATGGGCAGCTCACTTTAAAAATGGTGACTACTCAAGGTGTACACGTGGAGATGATTCGAGGCGAGTGAAGCTAGATAGCAACTGCAATAGGGTGTTCTCATGGTTTGGCCTACAGCATAATGCATGATCAATTGAATTTCCGAAAAGTGTGCGCACGGTGGCGGCAAACATTTCACGGATGATCATGTTGAATGTGAGGTGTAAAAAATGTTTACAAGCCAGTATCTCCCTTAGTATTTTTTTCAATACACGCTTGCAACCTACTTATTGACAAGTATCCAACACATTCATGTAAAATAGGCATACTTCTGCATACCTGTCGTGAATAGTGAGGTTTTCAATTGTCATGAAACATCTAATAGCTTGATATTAACATCTGTTTCATAATTTATGACATTTAAATTTGACATAAGAAGCACAACCATATGAAAGTTTGTTTCAAGTTCATTATATGCCAAGACAGTATATTGAAGACTGGAACTACAGGTTTTAAAATGGAATCTGAACCACTATGCAATATGCCTCCACGGGGATCGAACTCTGTAACCCTTGAATACAAGACAACAGCATTATCACTATGGCACTATGCCGGGGGGGGGGGGGACTCATGGGGCTGCAGTTCCCTCCCGAAATTTTGAGAAATTCAAAAGTTTCAACTAAAAGCATGAAAAAAATATCAGGAAAAACCAAATTGGTAACTGAAGAACCTCTTAAATCAACCTATCATTTTTGTCTTTAAACCACTTTTAACCGTGGTATCAGTATCAGAAGATATTGGTTGCATTATATTTACAGACACCGGCCGATACTTTTCCAACATTTTAATCTTTCGCGAGGCTTGCAAATATGCAGCAAGCACTTTCGCAGTGTCCTTTTATGCATAATTCCAAGTTTCCGTTATTTTGAACCATTGTTGTATGGAAAAGTTTATTTTGTGATTACGTAATAGTATTTTCAGATTTTAATGTAATTCTTACGTTTAAAGCACAACCCTAATAAATTGATACACAGAATTTGACTAATATTAGTCAATATTTTGAACATCTTTTAATTAATATGCGTCATTTTCAAACAAGGGTATCGGTGAGATAGGTAAGAGAATCAGCATGGGTGTGGATATCTGTTCAACTCTCATAATTATTAAATGTTTTATTACTTATTCCACCCCACGGGGAAAAATGCAGCTTTGTTACATCCACATTTACAATTCCAACCCTCCGGAATAAAATCCTGCTTACTCCAGTGGTACTATAGCATGTTATGATGCGCCTGTCTCCATTAAGAGGGACTTTTCCTTCCCGATTGACATCACGGACGTTCTGATAATTCCCAGAGCAGCTGCTGTTCTCCCAGTCACTTTTTTATGTTCTCCCAGTCACTTTTTTAAACGGAATCAAAGGGCCATTATTATCTCTTTCATTTTCAAAATAATCTCGCACTGCACATACTAATTCATGAGTCTGGCCACGCAGAGGAATACCACGCCCGACAACTTTTTATTTCTTCCGATTTCGCCGGTGTATTCGCGTTAGGCTCATCATCTTTCAGTATAAAAACCACAGATACGGGGGAAAAAAAAAACTGCACAATAATGCCGAACTTTTGCTGTCAGGCATACACTTGGCAACGCAGAATACCACGAGAATTCCCCCTCACCACGGCAACTGGTCAAAGCCGATTGGTTCAGTGGTTCACGCGACCCTCCCTAACTTTCGATAGAAAAGACAAAAATAGAATTTCCAAGTCCATTCTTTGGGCGGAAGCATTTTAGCTAAAAGAATGTACATGATGCAGCAGTAAAGAGGCAGATATTGGCCAATCACAGTGGGCACATTTTACAAAGTGGTTCAGATACAATTATAACTCTAACTTACCGGGGAGGCCCTTGCACGCACAAAAGTCTAATTATTTATATTTTACAACTGTTTGAAAATTTGCTTCATTGGATGTTCAGAAAATTTTTCTTTATTACTTTTGTTTATAAAAACATAAATGTACTTAAAAGGCAAAATGCACTTGGTGGCCACATCGGGCGCCATCTTTATCTTTAAATGTCTCTCATTCCAGACACTATTGCCAGTGACAGTGTACAATTGGTTGGTTATGATGGCATTTATTGTAATTATCATATTTAATAAACAACTGCACTTCTGCAAACTAAAAGAGATTAATGAAAATTATTATGGATAGTCTGAGTTTTAGTGAATGATAAAATATATGTGAGACTCATGAAATAATTAAATCATTTTTTATTAATGATAGTAATTTTTGTAATTATTATAATTAATAAATAACTGCACATATATAATCAGGAAAGGAAGCAGTGATTCAATTATAAAATTGTTTCTTGAAATTTAGTGATAAAACAAAGTGTGGTCTGAGAGCCACCCCCCGGTATGTAAGTTTCTTGTATGGCACGGGTAAGCTAATAGGGTTAAAATTAAACGTCAAGTCCTAATGAGCAAATCTGACCATGAAATTGACTTAAAACAGGCTTTTACATGTCTGTGTCTCAATTTAAATGTTGATGTCATAAAATATGAAACAAATGTTAGTATCACAATATTCGATGTTTCGGGACAATTAAAAATCACAACACATATGCAGGTATACATATTACATGAATGTGTGTAGATATCCTGTTTAAGAGAGCATTGAGACGGAAGCGACACGTGGCTCTAGGAAACCAACCCTTAGCAGTAAATGCAACCTTTCGAACCGAAGGAACATAAGCTGCAAGTGTCGCTTGTCAAGTACAGTTTTCTCAGGAAACTTTCAGACTGAAACAACAAGTAACATGTGTCACTTGGAAGCAGTAATCCATCCAACATTTTGAATTGAAATGCGACAATGAGCTAAACATGTCACTTGCATGTTGCTCGGACTACCCTGTTTCTCAATGGCATGCATCATGCACGGTGAATGTTTTGCGTTATATTGAAGAAGTCTGCGTCGCTTGTCATCTGTGACTTCAGTCTGAAAGCTCCTTCAATGGCACGCATCATGATGCCTCGGTCTTGTTTGTGCATGCGTGGTGGATGCTTGCTTACAGACTGAAGTTGCTCATGTCACTTGTCACTTCAATGTGACCCCCTGCACTGTCATGTGTTGCTTCGGTCTGAATATTCTCTATACTTAACAAGATTGTTAGCTACTTCATCAGAGATTAAGATTTCATTTAGCCTGTAAATCACAGAACAATTGCAAGTACTATTGATGGAAAAGGCCTGCTTTTTGATAGAATGTTCCTTTTATAATCACGAATGGGCCTCTGGAATGGAATAAAGTAATGCTGTTGCCTTGTAATAAGAAGGGGGTCTGAGTTTCAATCCTCAGTGGAGGCAGAGTGCTCCGGATCTCATTTCAAACTGTAGGTCCACTACAGATTTATTTTATAGATTTTTTTTCTCCATTTGCGGCCAGTCTTATTTGCTTCTACTTCAGTTTTGGTGCCACTGTTTTTCAACCGGCGGGCCACAAAAGTTCTATTGCACCCAGGGATTGACGACAAATTTAAAACTAATTTTATATTTACCAGCAAGTCTATACATATTTGAACTCTGATTATTGATATATTAATATCAATTAAGGTTGTATATTAATTTCCATATAAACTTTAAAGTTCAGAAAAGTATTTATGAGTGAAATTGTTGGGATGAGGACATCGACTTGTAAGAAATAAATTTACTGAGCTGTGGTCTCACAAAGGTCGAGAACCACTGCAACGAACAGCCAAAATACATCACTAGTTGCTCAGTGACCAGGTTTAGCGGCCATTTAACCACATGATACATGATGTACTGGAAAGCCAGAATACAAATATATACACAAAATTTAATTTGATTTGATACTAGATTTTTCAAAAGGTAGAGCAGTATTTTCTTTTTTGCTTTATGTATGTGTTCGTATAACAAATTCAAACATTGAAAATCATATCAAACTACTAGGTTCTATTAAAAACACATACAACACTACTCTAGTTATGTGAATATGTTTATACTACATTAATGTATTTAATAAGCCTACCGAAATATGAAGATAACACTCGGAAAGAAGCCCATTCAAAAAAGCCAGCTTTCTTGAAAACACTGTTTTTGTCTAGCTACGAATTTCATATTGTAAATTGTATTTTATATTTAGAAATGAGTGTCTATTTTAGGGAGATAAACAAACACCATGGAATAGGGAAAATACTGCCAACTCCTGTATTTTCATTGATTTGAGACACTTTTGTGAAAAAAGCCGATTTTCTTCTGACCACTTCCAACTCTAGTTTTAACATTTTAATTTTTGAAGCAGAAACCTGGATATCGATTACTTATGGTAATGTGGTTTTTAGAAAATTGGGACAATTTGGAAAAAAATAAAAATACAGTGCTACTGTATGTTTAACTTTCTGAATGCAGGAAACTGTAAATGGTGTACTGCTTAGCTATCAGAAACCTAATCAAATTGTGAAATATTAAAAAAAGTAAATTGGTATGGTGATTATGACTAACTTACTTGAAAAGTAAAAATCCGAAATATGTGTGCTGCAAGAATATGGCTTCCCCGATAGCGAAGTAGTAAGGTTGCTGCCTAGTAATTAAGCGGTCATGGGTTTGATACCCGTCGAGGCACATTGTACAGTGGTTTGTTTGATTGAGACAAAAAATTACGATGCATAAAGGTGCCATGCATGCATTATGAGACATTTTGTCGCAATTCGACATTAGTCACATGGCGATATCCAACAAAAATTGCATGCTTCAATGGAACGAGCCTAAATATTTGTATGACAAAATGTCGTACCATGACATACGACAAAAATTCAGGTTGCATAAAAGCCCTGATTCTTTTGCATGTTCCTTCAAAATGACTGACACAATGTTGCATTACGATGTCGAACTGTGTCAGTGCACCCCCCCCCCCTTCCCCAATAAGAAAAAAATGATAAGTCAATACATTTTACATGTGATATTTACAGGTTCATCATATGTATCTGCCCCTCTGGAAATTTCGCCCACCTCACCTTCCATCACTTGTTTCTGGCATCAGAGTTGTGTCCGATGAATAATAGGAACCTTGATGTCAAGGGCTGGCAAGATTATTTCCAGCACTTCATTAACCTCTTCAAAATCACATGCCTGGTATGCTTCAATGCATCATGTTGCATCTACAGTATAACAAAGAAACATTTGTCAATCAAGACAAAATTTCCTGTGGAAACCACAGGAATATATAATATAAGTTGTTCATGTTCAAAGGATTATGTAGGACAAACAGCAAGGAAAATGGCAATAATATGGCATGAATAAGATTTGGACAGTATAAATCTAAACCCAAGAAAAGGTTTATCAGCTCACGTCATCGCAGAGAAGCATTTGATTAAAAAGAGAAGGGTTTTAAAAAGATTGATGGGAAACATCGAGTTGAATCTCTGGGAAGCTTCCTTCATTGCAGAAGAACACTGGAATAAATTAAATATTGAAAATGGTAACATAGATCCAGTATGGAGTTTTCTTTTACACAAATGGAGTAAGCCACCCATCTTTAAAATGCTATATTACAACAATGTAACATTGACAACATACGTCATATAACAGATTATTTTTGTTTAAAAAATTTCTAACCATTGTTATAACTGTATCTTTAGTCAAAATGAAAATAAATGTCTGATGAAGGGACCGTGTGTTCTCCTGAAACGTCACAACGAAAAGCTGTTTTCTTACGCTTGTAATAACCGTAAACTACAGGAAAATAACAAGACAAAATTCCCTGACTTTTTTTAGTTCTGAAATTTCCTGACTTTTCATGTTTTCTAGGTGTCGCCACCCTCTTTCTAGGAATGTGCGCTCTTTTCTATTCTTATCAAAATATGAGCACAAGCTCCCCATTGGAACTTGTACTCTTTGAGGGAATGTTATACATTGCTTGTGTGAGCACATTACATTTTTTTACTCATGTGGGTCAATGATTCACATTTACCCATGCTTTTCATCCATTCAAGACAGAATCTTGTTCCCATTACATCAGACTTTCTCAAGTCAGAATAATCAAAGCACGCACAATGATATAGTTAGTCTGTACACACTGAAAGATTGGGATTTCAATATGGATTCTGCCATATGTGAACTAGTCATGTGTTATATGCAGTGGTGTGCGGTGCTAAATCAGGCAGGGGAACAGGTGACCTGCACTTGCCCCCTCCCCTCCCATACTTGTCGTAACATAATACAGTAGACCAAGTAAAATTCAACCCTTACTGAAATGAACCAAATAAACATACGATACATATGTTACAAATTTTCAGAAGTGACATACATGAAGCACGTAAAAAATATGACAATACCAATGTTAAAGCAAATATGACATAATGTAAAGAAAACATTAAAAACAAAATTGTTGATGCGCAACAAAGAAAAAAATAATAAAAGCAATCTATGAGTGATCAGAGAAAAAATGTTTTGTCGAAACCTGTTTCATCTCTCTGTGTAGATTAAGTTGACATTTTTTTTGTAGAGTTGAGCATTCTTGTAATTCAAACATCCTCAATGCAACAATGGCAATCAGATGGCAGAGTTTTTTTTCATGTCATCCGCTAGATTTGTAGAAATTGTGACAAAACCCGAATTGTTCCAAACTACCTTCTCGGGAACACACAAGGACAACAATAATTTGCCACTGGAAGAGTATCTACTTAATCATTTTATAGAGTTGTAGTAACTTGTTTGAAAATGTCTTGCGTACGATTTAGTTTTTAATTCGGTTAGGATAGGTATTAGTTTGCTGTCTTTTCTGTAAAGTTCAATGAACTAAAAGCTTTCGTCTTCAGCTTGTCGATCATACAACACTCGCAACATTTGCTTTCTTGTCCTGCCACTGTGTGCATCTTGAGGCTGGTGGAACAGGTGGACACAAGCTGTTCCCTCAGAAGCTATATCGCAGTGTTTAGCCAAGGCATTTAGCAGATGATTAGACTGTAGAACATTTTTCCAGTTCGTTATGTATGGCAGATTTTGCAATGAGATTAGGAAACTAGACTTACTATAGACACAATTCAACTTTAGCACATAGCAAAAATTAGAAGGAAAGCTAATTCACTATGTCTCTCGTAGGGAACAGCTAGAGAGTTCAGCCTCTGTGGTGGGAGATGGCACCATGAGGATCGTTTACGTTCACGCGTGGTCGAAAATACTCTGCGTCAGGCAGCAGAGGGTGGAACGACGAGGGTATGTGAAGAAGTAAACAAAAGTCCAGTCACAGTGAAAGTTTCTCTTCGACTTGTTGATTTCGGAAGAAACAAGTGTTCTTATTATGTTACTATAGATAATTTAAATAGCTAAAAAGGGTGGTAAGTAGAAGGGAACAGCCTGTTCCCTCTGTTCCACTGGTTATATGAACCTTGGTTAGTTTCAGTAATTAGAAACATTTTTAAAAAGGTACACTTTTATGGTATGAAAACCACTTTTAAATGTGAATTATTGCCTTAATGTATTACAATGTAAAAGTTATTAGGCTATGATGAGTATTACTGAAAAACATGGAAAAGGATGAATAAAGCAGCTGTTACCGAAACAAAAATACTGGATGCACTGGAAAATCACCCATGAAGAAATGCTGTTTAGCTAATACAAATTTTCATAATTGATTGTGTTAGCAAATTACCAGTAAATTACAATAAAATGCATCTGTGGTATTGTTCTCATAAACTAAAAGTTTCAATCAATTACCATTCGCCTGTATGTACCTCACACAACGTTGATACTGTGTTTTATGAAGGATATTCACAAAAATGTTCCATTTGCCATGCTGAGGTCAAGATGGTGCAGCATGCCGAAACTGCAGTTTTTGTATCCCTTCTACAATTAAGTGCCTCAACATAGGTGGAAACTGTGTTGACATGTAGTGCACCTTATGTCCATCAAACGTAATTATAAATGGACAGCCTTACATTTGAGAGGTTCAGAGCAAAAGTGGCATAACTTCACTTATCATTCCGTAGAAATGTAGAAACTTACAACATTGACGTATCAACATTCCAGTGCTAGAAGTAAGTACCTGCTAAGTTTTAAATTCTTGTTCATAGTCACCACTGTGTGTGCTCCAACAGCTACTAAACATACTTAACCCTAAGTTATTTAAATGTGCTTTGTTCTCAAAACTGTCTTCAATAGAGTTACGCCACTTACATTAAATTACATTTAACATGTGATGCCTTTAGTGGAGGAATATTGAACACTTCCGTGTTTTCAGATAAGCATTTGTTTGGGCTATTAAATTTGGCTGCATCTTCTGTAATTTCTATGCTACTGCTTATGCTCACGAAATAATTAATCGCAATGATTTATCCGAGGATAACATGTTGGGGTGAGATGTAGAAATTGTTCATTAACGTGTAGAAGTTGTAAAATAAGCTTTCCTATTCTCGCAATGATTCTCCGTATACGAGAATGGGAACCATGTTTGTTGAATGAACAACTGACATTCACAATTAGTTACGCTGTCTACAGTGTTGTCACACTGTTGATTTCATACTTGGAGAGCATGGATCGTGTAAGAATGGCGGAATAGAATGTGGACTGATTTGATTACAGGTAAGTTCGGCAACAATGCATCGATCAAAATTGCAGGATACCAAAATGGCGTCTTCGATGAAGAACATTTGCCTTTAAAGTGCTACGAAAATAAAAAAAAATCATCTGTTCGTTATCACAATTAGCGCAAAACCATTCACGGATAGGCCTACTGAGCATTCTCGGTAAGGTTAGGTTAAGCAAACATAGTTAAAATTTGGGGTCGTAAAACCATGCATGGGTAGCCCCACAAACCATTCACGGTAAGGTTAGGCAAGCATAGTTAAAATTTGGGATTGTAGCAATGTGAGGAATATATATTTCGTTCCTTAAGTATTTGAAATGCAAAATCTTGCGATAAATAATGAGCAATCGTGCATTGTCGGTTGCGATCACGGACCCCACTTATTTTGCAATTTCTACGCGTGACCCCCAAATATTAACTTCAAATTTGTGATTAGGAGGCCTGAATTAGTGAGTATGCGAAATATTACAAAAATTGGGGAGGGATCCGGTATTGTAAATTCGCTCCGTATCTTCAAGTTACAAAAATAATTAAAACAATTTTAAATGTCACAAACTATCTATCTTCTGAAAAAACTATTTTAACATTGGGTTTCACCAAATGGGATCCAAAACTCTATGTGCCTCCACAATGGATTTTCATACACGGAACCCTTTCAATGATTTCATAGCGTGCAAGTAAGTGTAACTGATACACACACACGGTCGTCCTCTCAAAAAAAAGTTTCAGTGTAGGTCTATGGAAAAGTAACAATGCGTCACGTAGGCCCACATTGTTTGAGCCAGCTAAGTGAATGTGTACATGCACTGGCATACACTTTTGATTATTGTACATTACAGACACAATGAACACACTTATGCTTCCATGAGCAATCTCTTATATTCATATAGATACAGATTTGAAAGAAACTAAACAATACGTTCTTAGTGAAGTTTCAGGTTCTTTGTTTGGCTTTTGTTTATAACTTGCAGTTAGCAACTACTGCATGATTGTGCCTTTAATTAAACACAGATCAGCGTTTAGATAATGAAGAATTCAAGAATGTTCTTACCTTAAAATATCCACCCTGATACAATGTGTCTGGAGGTCCAAAAATTGCCACTTCCCATTCGAACAAATTGTCTTCATTAACGAGTTTCACACGAAAACCTTCAACTGGTTCTTCTTGTAGACTTTTGTATTCTAAAGCTAGTGCTCTCAGAGCACTACTGGTAGGTTGTTGAGCCATTGAAATACTACAGTAAACTGGTCTAACTGAAAGCAAAATCCAAAATGTGAAACAAATACACGAGATACTTTCCTTCTTTCACTTAGCAGAAAATGGCCCGACTCTTTCACTACGACCTCTGTAGCTTTATGACGTCAGTCACCTTAGACTAGCACTAGTCTTCCGGTTAACCTTCTAGCCCTCCTACGGGCGACTACCTTCACTTTTAAACAATGTATTTTATGCGCTCAAAATACAAAAATATGTACAAAATATTTTCCGTAAACGTATGCACTTCTTCACAAATACAACCACCAACAGCTGAAGCACACAGCGCCTCTACACAGAAGATTGCATTTACACGCTGGTTTGGGCTCTGGGTGTTTATAAAACCTGAAATATCACCTGTGCAGTTCAACGAAATCGCGTTCGCCTACGTCATTATGATGAATTCTAAATTGTATTGTCATATGATTCACAATAAAGACAGCTGTGCTTGTGCAAGACTTTCTTTACAACACAAAATTGCTGTAATTGATTGAACATTTTCAAGTAAACACTTGAAAGTAAAATCTCACTTGATTTGTCTTGTGATTATTCACGAATTATTTTTTTTTCCTTTGTTAAAAAAAAATTGTGTTAAGTAAGGTATTCAAAATTTCATTCAAACAACGTGCTATATCTTAAGTCTTGGGAACAAAATACACTACATAATGCGAGTAGAAACAGCGTACGCTGAACCTCTCCCGCTCAATAAAGATATATTATTATTATTATTATTGCTCTAATTATAAACGAATAATAACGATTCACTTTCTCAAGGGGCTCTATACACTCCATTTTTAATTTCAAGATAAGGATTTTAGGGATTTTGTCCCGTATGGGCAGTGGCGGCGATTAAATTCGAAAACTAGGGGGATCAAGGACAGTTTACTTTCCATTGGTAGGTAAGGTTTAGCATAGTTCTGGGGTAAAGTGGTAAAAATTAGGGGCGGGCAAGTGCCCCTCCCGCACGCCGCCACTGCTGAAGGGTGCAATATGACCATAAGTGCCGACGCACCGAAATATTTTAATCAATCAATCAGATGAGTGATTAACTGATTATCCAGCACAATTCTTCTTTCTATCCTTATATTTTTAGTGTAATAAAATACATAATTATATTATTTTATAAATTTACACATCACGCATAAAAGGCGGAGAGAAAATTTAGTCCTTAAGTTTATATCGTAACCACTGACGTACGCAGATATTTTTTTCTCGGGAGGGGCTGGAATTGTAAAGGTGGTGGACAGGGCCTGATTAAGGTGGGTGCTATGGATGCTTTACCATTAGGCCCATTCCTGAAATAGGCCCAGATGAAAACAGACGAGAATTTTCTGAAATCTGAACAGTTTTCTTTGGCTATATTAACCTGAAAATAAATCTTAGAATGAAATTTGGAACCCCAATTTCGGACGCCTAGACACAGCGTTACTTATTATACAGTTACTATCATTATTTGCGCTTTGAGGTAACTATAACGTCGTTGTGTTTATTATTCACCGAAGATTTCAAGCATCAGGCCCAATTTCGTCTTAATCCGGCCCTGGTGGTGGATAGTACATAGCTGCTTTTTAGGGGAGGGAATACAAAATAAAATATTTCGTATATTTATAATGGCAATCGGGAGCCATTTCAAGGGAGGTTTGTATTTACCACTCTGGTTTTTCCCGCCTTTTCACCTGTTTTATTTGAAAATGTTGATTTTCTCACATTTTCGGGGGGGCTGTATCCCAGCACCCCTCCTCTGCGTACGCCAGTGGTTGTAAAAAAAATCTCATTTTTGGAATTTTAAAAACTCACGGAACCATTTATTTCGGGTTAGGTGCTTGAATATAACATAGTTTCAAAACTGGGCCTTTCTGTTATCAACTGTAAAAATAATTAGGTTTTTGCCTTCCTCTATTTTGAAACGATTTCCAGAAACTGACCGGTTCGAGCCTCCTCTGACACAAATTATGGTTAAACATTTTTATATGTAATAGATGTCGTCAATTATTACATTACATATTATTTAGGAAATTTTCAGAGCGAAGACACAAGGGACACTCAATAGGCGACAAGCGACACGGGGATTTCACACAGAAGCGACAAGCGCGTGCGCGACCACCAGACCGAGGCGACAAGATGCATACCATTGAGAAAACCACCCAGTCCGAGCAGCACGTGAAGCTTGTCGTGACGGGGGTGACACATTGATACGGAAGGTTGCAGTTATTTCTGAAGGTTCAGTGACACGTGTCGCTTGACAAGCGACACAGGAGTTCCTTCCACACCGAACTGACAAGCGACGAGCGACACGGGCCCCGTCCAGTCTGCAGAAAAGCATTCACTGTCCGCGCCTTTCCATGGCTTCTGCCTTGTAAGTAATTGGATGTGTCGGTGACTTAGTGGGTTCATTAACAACGATAAAGCCCCGCTACATTGAAAATTATTAGAGGGGAGGGGGCAACTGATCTCTTACCACCCGTACGCATGCCTATGAGCGACACGATGCACGGTATTGGGAAAACGGCCCAGTCCGAGCGATTGCGAGTAATGCACCATCAGCAAGATTCTATACTCGTTATATGAAACGTTACTGATATTAGGAGCGAACTCGACAAAGGTCGATTTTTCTCTTATTGTTGAATCATATACATTGCAGACAGCAGAAACTCATGCAATATCTGACAGGAGTCTACCTCGCCCAATAGAATGGAACAGTGCACGTGCAACGAGATAGACGTGAATACTTTTAAACTGCTGATTGCTGTGATTTTATTTCTTATAAATAGCACACGACTGGTGATTCTCACAACTAAGGCTTGCCAACGCTTCCGGAAGCGAACTAACTCTGGGCTCAAGGTCCCCGGACAAACTTTAATATATCCCGGAATGAGGAGAGTTATTCTTTATATTATCGTCTTTTTATTTTATTTTCGTATGCATTTGCATTGTTGAAAACCATACAAAAACCTCACAATATTATTTTGAAGACTCGGATGGTATTTTAATTGGAAGAATTTTGTTACATGCAGTATTACGGCAGAGTCTATGTAATGTGTATCTATATATTGATATTGTTTTGCCTAACTACAAATTGTGGTTAATACGTTTTTTTGATCAAGTTGACAAGTAACAGGTAACAGAAGATATTAAGGACACTAGTCTTCCAGAACATTTTAATCTAAAGTGTTTAAAAGATTGTAAATAAATCTCCATGAAATGAGCCGCGGTGGCTCAGTGTCGACCTCCGTGGCGAAGTGGTTAGCAGAGCGCGCTACAACGCCAGGGGTTCCGGGTTCGAGTCCAGGGTAAGGCATGGGTATTTGTGATTGTCTGTCCTGAAAAAGTCCTGAAATAGAAATGTGAATGAAATGATATGAGTGAATGTGATGGGGGAAGCTTCCGCTTAGGGGGCTTTCCTTTTTTTTTAAAAAAAAAAGTCGGTAACGCGTCTGACTACTATGCTAAAGGTCCCGGGTTCGATCCCCTGGGGGGTAAAGGCGGTCAGGGGCATGATGCTGATCACATCACCCTCACTCACGACCGGATCAAGAAAGTGTGGGGCGTTACCCCCACACCCCCTATACGCCTTCATGGCGTGGTGCTAAGCATAGGGGAGCACTTCTTTTTTTTATGAAATTTATTATTTTATTTTTGCAGGACTACTCCCAACGTGTATTTTGCGACTTCGCTCCTAATATCCGCAACGTCTCACATGTTGATTTCGATTTTTTGGTAACGTTGTCGCAGATCAAAAGTACAGATATTAATAGCTATAGTATATCTTGCGAGTTGCCACAAGGAAGGAGAGACAGAAAACGGGGGATAAACGGTACTAAAATACATAATCAACAAGAGAATAAGTAAACATGAGGAAATCTAGAGAAAGGAAATTAGTACAACAGGAAAGAAGCAAAAAGGCTTCAAAAAAATATTTTACCCGCATGGAATGTTAATGATTGGCACCCATGCTAAATCAACCAGTCATATGCCAGACTGAAATACTAGGGTGGATGCCATTAGACATTTTGACCTTGAAGGTCATTTTAAGGTCATATTATGACCCAAAAGGTCAAATCACAAAGTTTTGCAAATATTGTCTATAATATATCAAAATGGTATGCATGAGTCAAACAGTTTGGTACGATTTTTAGGTCAGAATATCGATCTCCGAAGTAGGTCCTGAAGGTCAAATTCCATTCCAATATTTCTACCAGACGTGCGGTCAATTGGTTTCGCATTGGCACTTGCTATTAACATTACACGCATTAAAAGTCCATTTAAGCCTACTCAAAGAATATTAGCTCATTTTTCATGCTGTCTATACCGTATACTATGTACGGTCCTGGATCTAATTTTAGACATTTAAAGAAACATGAAGTAACGACATGCTAAAACTGAATTGCGATATATTTTTTAAAAAAATAAATACATGCTATTGTAAGTGAACAGCAACACTTCAGAAACTTAAAAAATAAGATATCAATAATAAAAGTTTCTTTTAAGTTTCGAGAATGACAGACATATATCTATACGAATAAGCAACAACTGTTGATCTGCACACAAACACAAACTACAAAATTCAACAAAGAAACCAAAGTGTTCAGAAATACGAATCTTACTTCACAATTTGAAAATTGTTTCTTGACATCGAAAGTTTGAGCTAATCGTGGAATATACCTTCTGTTTAAAGTGGGGCCCGAACCACTATTTGCCCCCAACCGGTTATCAAAATTGGGACCCCTTGATTGCAAGGATGCAACGAAAATATCCTATTGTTTATCGAGCTGTCTGGTACTACTTCATGGTCTAATAGAGACGCTTAGAAGACGAACGATAAACAGGACAAACACAATGACACATAGGCTACATGTTTTGACCGGGGTTCGAAGCTGGAACCCTTAACTTGACGCTGCCCACTCCGCCACGGAGCCTCCTGTTATTTAGTTAGTAAAAATGTGCTTATCAGAAATACAGGATTATTCAAAATGATAGTTGTAGTTTCAATATTACTTTCTGGAGCAAGTAATGAAACATTGGCATTTATAACCGCACCAATTAATGAGAAACTCTAAGTTTTCTTTCCTTTGTCCCTCCAATTCCATCAAAGTTCATCAATTACCATCGATCAACACACTCCTCTGAAAGCCTTCTTTGGATAGTGATCCTCAGTTGTTAAAGCTTAGTCATTCTTAGTCGCTTTGGTTTGCAGAGTTCCCTCTGATTTTCTAAGACTCTGTTTGAAAGCCTCTCTAACGTGGTCCACTTGTGATTTTATTTTTCCCACTATGCAGACACCCTGTGTCCTGAGACTATGCACATCACCGACGAATGAAATGTATCGTTGGACAACTGCCTGACTAAGATGAAACCAATGAAACTCTAGCACAAAAAGTCTTATCAGAGCCATGACCCTTTATCTTGTAAAATCTGCCTCCTTGTGGCCAGATGCATAACTACAAGAAAACTTTGAGGGCCTCCATTAATTGATGCGGTTATAAATGCCGAATGTTTCATGACCAGCTCAGAAAAAAATGAAATCCGACAATAATTTTGAATAACCCTGTATAACATTCTTAAATTGGGATTATAACCTATTTCCGAGATCGATATTCTGATCTAAAAATAGTACCAAAATTCTTGTGCCGACCATACCTTTATTTTGATATACAGGGTGGTCCATATGTCTTGTTACCCCCATAATTTTACATAACTTTACAACTTTATAATAATATAATATAATATAATAAAGTGTAAGGTAGCCATTCATTCCACATGTCGTGTGACACCAACAATTTTACATAATTTTATATTATGATAATAACAATATAACAATTTGTAAGACGTATGGATTCGGCGTCAACCAGGATGTTGTTCACGCATCCAAAGGTCAGTATGACCACCATTATTTTCATGGCACAAAATGACACGGCGCCATGACCTGTGTGAGATTTTACGAAGCAAATATTTCGTGATTGTTGTCTGAAAGGCTGCCCTAATAGCGTCCTTTAATTGTTCTGTTGTTTGGTATCGTTGTTGTGATACCTTTTCCTTAATAATGCCCCAGAGGACATTGTCACAAGACGAGAGATCAGGGCTTCTGGGAGGCCAATCCAGAGGCGCCGGATGATGTACCGATCCGCGTCCTATCCACCTATTGGGAAACACTTGCATAGTGAGGCGGTGCTCCATCCTGTTGAAACCAGGAACGTCCCAGGAGATTCATTCTTTGGAGCTGTGGAATAAAAAAATGCCCGTAACATGGCGAGATAGGAGTGTTGATTGACTACGCCATCGAAGAAACAGGGACCTATCAAGTGTTTAGCGGACATAGCGACCCAGAGCATCACATGTGAGGTTTCTTTTTCCAGCTCTTCGTAATAATGCGGATTTTCCTTGGACCAGAAATACACATTCCTTGCACGTGCACTTCGATATATTGCGCATTCATCGGAGAAGAAAAGGCCAGCCCGCTGCGGGAGTGTCGGAAATACCTCCAACATTCTTCCACATGCTGCATGTCATCATCACTGAGCTCGTTCACGCTTGCTGGTTTAAAGGATTTCAATCCAAGATCCTTCTTCGTGTGTCTTAACATTGTTGTTTTCGGGATTCCAAGCTCAGCAGACCGTTTGCGCAGTGACTTCTGTGGTGACCGAAGCACAGATGACTCCACTCCTGCACATGTGTTCTGTCTTTTGGTTGGTGCACCAGGCCTAGGTTTATCTTTGATACATCCCAACATAAACAGTTTCTTTTCCAAACGCAGTATTGTCACTTTTGGTGGTGCATTTTTTTGGAATCGTCTCGTGAAATCTCGTCGCACATCCTCCCTGGTCTTGCCGGTAAGTGGACGTTCATGGGCCCAAACACTGACAACAAGGCGCTCTTCTACATTGTAGGAGCTTGTGTCAGCCATCTCTTCAAAAGAAACACTGAATTAGAGATAACAAGATATTGATTCGAGGGGGTAACAAGACATATGGACCACCCTGTATTATAGGACAATATTTGTAAAACTTTGTGATTTGACCTATTGGGTCATAATATAACCTTAAAATGACCTTCAAGGTCTAAATTTCTAATGGCATCCACCCTAGTATTTCTGTCTGATATATGACTAATTGATTTAGCATGGATGCCAATCATTACCATTCCATGCGGGTAAAAGTAACAATTTTGATCTTTGGTTGGTCTACTAAATTATTTGTATATTTATTATCTTACATCAGTTTCCTGCTTTCTTTTGGCGAATCGCGGCGATGAGGATAGTTATGAATAGATAAATTCATGAAGGGAAGCTCACAAGCAGGCACGTAGCCCGAGAGGGTTCTGCCCTGCCCCCCCCGAATTTATACAAATATGTAATTTAATAGTATATAATTTTACTTATAGCAGGATCAAACATCTTGTATAATAAGTTGTAATATACTGAGAAATTCATCTTCAGGACTTCTACCCTTACTTTTCCGCCTTTAGATGGCTGTTGCTGATAGTGATAAGGGATGATGAGCCTCCCCACCCAATAAATAAAATTCTGGCTACATGCATGGTCACAAGGAACATGCCTAGAGCTAGAGCGAAACTTAAACCTTGGAACTTCGGTGGCAAGATGAACCCCAGAGCTAGTGAGAAGGAAATAAATAGAAAAAGGGAAAATTAACTCAGATGGAAGAAACAATTTAACAGTAAATAAGTAATTTATCGATATTCCAGAAGTTTTCAACTAATCCTCATTGACCACTGGGGTATCCAGAATATCTGAGGGGTGTGCAGAGTATTAGGAATAAGTTCATATGTGAAGCGAGTTACCTGCCTTAACAAAATACATGATTCATTTAAAATGATATTTCACAAAAGCGCCACGCAACATATCGTTTGAGGATTACATCTGAACGCAGGCTTGGGTGACCTGCCTGCCGCTACGGTGTGAAACGTTCCTGTTGTTTGGTTCATTCCCAAGCGACACATGTTTCGTGTCGCATGTGGCTTCTGTCTGAAAGCTGCCTAAGGGACTATATTTCGTATTCCTTGGTTTGTCGACAAGCCGTCCATTCGTATCTATGTATCACCTTCACCTATGTAGAACGACGTACAGTTTGTTAGCGTTCTTGCTTTTGTTTATTTGTCAGATACACAGTTTGTGTGGAGGTTAATGAGGTGCGAAATATAGCTACAAGTAAATACTGATACTCAATTCTGTTGCTTCCACACTTTGAAAAATATCAGGAAATGGGAGGGTTGTGTCTAATCACGTATCCCGTTATGATAAATAGTCATACCGTAGAGATTGTTCTATGTGGTAATACACAGCAAAAAGTGGCAGTTTACAGACTAATTGATGCCAAATTGCCAACTCGCTGGTCTAGCAGAACACTGTGAATTCGAGCCTCCTTGTGTGAGTGAGTATATGCTATTACGTATTTTAACCGAATTGCTATTCATCCTAATCGTCACGAATAAACAAGATATAGGAAGGCGATGTGGAATAGGAAGATAGAAACACAAAAATTCATTGTGTTCTCGAAAAAAATAACCATGGAAAATTCGACGATCAAAGTCAACAATCAAACTTATTGTTGAAGAGCGACATTTGGAGCGTAGTTCGATAAACTCTCGCTAGGCGACAGAAGTGTTCAAGGCAAAAAATCGCTCATGGAGAGGTAGCGTCATCATCGGTAAAAAGCTAAACTAACTCTCTGTAACGAAAAGCCCCTCATTTACAAAATAAGTTGCCAAACTTCATACTTGATGTAAATAATAATAATAATAATAATAATAATAATAAATCCCCTTTATTAAAGCGCGCGTGCTTCGGCCTCACGAGCCGTTCTTACAACAGACTTGTCAGAGAGATTAATACAATTACAAGGATTGATTGGGGGCGATTAGGGCGCGTAGGGGCAATTGCTCCCCCTCCCTCCTTTTTGACCCGCACTATGGCCTCTAAATGCTAAGCCTTGTCTACCAATCTATGAAGAGAAAGTAAACTATCCTTGTCCCCTCCCCTCCACAGTTTTGGCACCCAATCGCCGCCACTGCAAACATGGAATAAAGAGTAGGCTACATATTGAGAAAATATAAAAAAAGGATATGTTATTATAATTTTTAGATCCTATTTTAGGATTTGGAGGTCTAATAATGACTAACCTATGTTTGAGGTGCAAGTTTTATATATATACAGGGTGCTCGGAAATTCCCCTTACAAACTCCTAGGGCTAGTAAAGGGGACTGAGTAGACAATATTTGGAATAGGAACCCATGTCCGGAAACCTACCGTTTCCGTGCTACAACCATGACAATGTGTCGGATGTGCCTGTGTTGGTATGCAACCGGGTAGGCAGTATATGACGTCAGAAGATCACCTGATGACCTAAAGTGTAATCATTTATTACAACCATGTCAAATGAGGTGTTACGTAAGGTACAAAAGTGAATGACGTGAGAGACAGTCCATAATACAAACAAATTTATTTGGTAACAATGCCAAGGGAACAAAAAAGAAACTTACTGTTCATTAATCAACACCTGTGTCGACAGTGGAACGCAACAATTTGTAGACGTCACGTGCCATCAGGTGATCTTCAGACGTCATGTACTGCCTACCAGGTTACATACCAACACAGGCACATCCGACATATTGTCATGGTTGTAGCACGGAAACGGTAGGTTTCCGGACATGGGTTCCTATTCCAAATATTGTCTACTCAGTCCCCTCTACTAGCCCTAGGAGTTTGTAAGGGGAATTTCCGAGCACCCTGTATATTTTACGTACATAAAGCTACAAACAGCGTTGTAATCCTTTCTAAATTATGTTAAAACCTCCATAATTTTACCCCTGACATTCTTTGCTTAGCGTAGTGGAAAATCGTGGCATAATTACTGCAGACGTGCAAACAAAACTACGAGCTTTTGAGCTCACGCTCACATGTCACTATAATATGCCTGCAGCGGGCCAGTCTGACAATAAAATAAGTCGGGAAAATCCACTGCAGTCTTCCGGACTTTTGGGGGCCCAGGGAAATCGCTCCGGCTGCCCCAGTCTAGTTACGCCCATGGTACCCAAGGAGAAGTTGAAATGGATCGTCATAACAACTCTCAACTTTTCGACCAAACAAATCTAGGAATAGATGGCAAAATATGGAACTGACAACCAAAAACGACATAACGCCAGTGGTTCCCAAAGTGTACGTCATGATGTGATTGTTTCAAATATGTGCTTATTTTGTACTGTTTACACATAAAATGTTTCTGAATTTAAAATATATGTTTACTTTTTAACTTTAGGCAAGCAACCTAACCACACTAACTGAGCGTTGCAAGTGTTTGATAGGCCTATATTTTGACTTGGGCACCGCGGAAAGAATCTTGAAACACTAAGGACGCCGTGAAACGAAAACGTTTTGGAACCCCTGAACTCACAAAAATACTGGGTGCGCCACTTATTTTCAAGAAACGTATCAAACGAAGAACCAAATCATTCAATTTGTTCAAGTTGTTCGTAACTTCGCCAGAAGCTGGCGCTGAATCTCACTCTTTAAGCAATCCTTTGCGTGTGCTGCCTCAAGTGGGCGAAATGAAAAGTTTCTGTAAGACGCTTTTGTTTCCAATATTTGTATGTAAATAAATGCGTACTAATTGAGCATGCAGTAACATCTTCATTTATTTTACCTTTGATCCTTCATTACAAGGGCATTTCTGCATATGGTGTCACCTATGACAAGGAACAAATTTAAAGCTAGGTTAAGTCACTTCAAAAAAGTTCCTGGCCATCTTGGGATCAAACGCTACGTCCAAAAATAATAAAGTTCATCGAAAGTTTCTCAGTTTTACAAATCGTTTCTAGGGACGGCAATTTAAAACTGGATAAATTAGTGATAATTGACACTGAAAATTGATTGTTAGTTTTATCAAGCTTTTGCTGTGAAGCGGATTCTCCTATTTACAAATCATAAGCCTTTCTATGACGCAGAATCGACACCAGTTGCAGAAAAACCCTGATGTTGGACAAAGAAGACAAAGTAATTATTATTATTATTCTGCTCAGTGGTGGCGAAAATGGAAAGATAAATTCTTCCTTATATGATTGGTTTTGTATTGTACTCATTGAGGAACCTTTGTTCCATAATGTAAAGAGTATATACAAAATTTTCCTCCATGAAAATTAATGTGAAACGTAAATTACACTGTAATCGAAAAAACTTTTCAATGATCAAGATTCCTATTTGTTTGTCGAGTGTCAAACAACTGTTTTTGACTCATAACAAAACAATTTTAACAATGTACACAGTATTGTATGTCTTTAGTGGTGCAAAAGTCTTCCTTTGTAACAAGGAAGTTGTGTCCGAGCTGAAACACAAAAAGTCGGAAAGTGAATTAAAAGGAATGGACTGTCCCGCAGAACGTCTGGTAGCCTTGCATTATAACACTAAAATTACCAAATATTGCAGACTGCTGACTTCTGGAGAATGCCTCTCTCCAGAAACAACCCATTAATTTGTACAAGGATAAAATCGAATTTCTTGCAACACTTGAAAAACCATCAACGTTATTTTTGAAAGTTTTTTACAGGTTCACATTAAAATATTTCATAGTTCAAGGGGTGGGAGGCATGCCCCATGCCTCCCCCTGCCTTGGGTACGGATCTCACTTAGACTTTGTAAAAATTTTGCTAGCTGGTGTATACCATCCCCCCGCATCCCCCTTCACTTCGAGCACTGCATGGTATTTTAAAATTGCGTTAAAAAGATTCGGGAAGTGTGAGAGGAATAGAATAGATAGAAATAGAGAGACAGAATAACGTGTTCGGAATTAGAACACAACTAGGGCTCAGCCGATATCCCTTTCAACCGATATCCATACCAATACCGATATGAAAATTATAACAATTAAAAGTTGATTAATATTAGTGGGTGCGCATTCCACTTCAATTAAATGCATCAATTTACCAGTGTGTTTCTTTACAATATTTACATCAGAATACAAAAATACCTGTCATGTAATCGTAAACTACAGTTCTTCACATAATGTTGGAACTAAATCAATGGGGCCTCCCCGATGGTGTAGTGGTTATATCGTCGCCTTGTATCAGGTTCGATACCCGATAGAGGCACATAGTGGTTCGGATCCCTCTTCAAACTGTAGGTCCAGTCCCGATTAGCCTTCTGTACATAAAGTGGACTACAAAGAATGAAATGAAAAGCTCACGAGAACTAAAGCAATGGGAACTTCGAATTTGGCATAACTTCCAGCAGTGGCGTCTCGTGGCCTCAAATTTGGCCGGGGCTTATTTTTTAAAGAATTTAAAATATAGCCTAATGACAATTCACAAAAGAAACAGGTATTGTTGTGAAACATACCTTTCTACGAACGTTGACTCCTGTTCTTCTGCTCAGCAAATTTTGTTATTACTCTTTCGTTGAAGCCCTCTATGTTTGAAATGTATTATTTCTCTATTGTAAGCAAGTGCCAAAGCATTTGGTCTGTCTTGTCCCTCTGCATTTCTTAAGCAGGTTTTAATACGACTTCAGTGTGCTGAAACATCGTTCAGATTCAGCTGTTGCCACTGGAGTTATTAAAACTATGTTTGTCATTTTTACTGTTTCTGAAAAGGTACCCTCTAAATAATTTTAAATAAAAAATGAATGCAATCTACTGATAGAGTTTATGTTTTTCAACTCTTTACTACAATAAAGAACACGAAGTTCCCTCTTTAGTTTTCCCTCTTCTATGAAGGGATAATAAATCTGGGAAGATGTCTCTGTTTACAGATTGTTCTCTTTCATTATGTCCTCGTAGAGCAAGTTCATGTCGACCACAGAATTTTAAGCAATCGATAATTCTATTTAATATATGCCTATTTTTCCGGACAAATTCATTGTGTCTTGTAATTGACAGCCTATGTCCTTCATCAATTTGTGTTCGAACATCAACCCTGCCAAACTCACTCAAACATAGCGAATGAAAGCCACCAAAACACTACAGTACTTCGATCGAACGCGACGCGAAGGAATTAGCCCCGAATCAGCATTCAAATCCATCGGACTCTCCCCCTCTCTCTCTGCTAGCACGTGACCTTCACTGTAGCGTAGGTGGGTGTAGTCCACGCCTTCCTTTGCGACGTGCCCCGGAAAACGATAATTGACATCAATGCCGCTAGGAGCGCTGTCGTATCCATTGCAACAGACGATGAATTTACGTGGGTAAAAATCGCCTTTTAAAAGACTGTGTGATAGTTATGCGTAATGGTGATTGATAATTACGTGAATACGTCCGTTTTTCTTTAGGGGCTTAGCCCCGGAAGCCCCAAGGGACGAGACGCCACTGACTTCCAGGATATTAGACTCCACGAAAGTGTAGTGCGTCATTTCTGCAGACCAGAACACCGCAAAAGGATCGGCAGGTATCGGTATATAAAATCCAGCCGATACATCGGCATCGGTATCGCCACAGCCCTATACACAACCCCTCCAGGTAATATAGCGCTATTCGCGTTCATGTAGCAAGTGTTCGCAATTAGGACTATTCGAAAATAGGACTGCTCGCAAATTGGACACCGAACGAAGAGGCGATTACTATTTCTGTTATGATTTATAGAAATTTTAGGCGTGATTACTTAATTTTAGACGGCAACAGCAGCGTGAAAATTTTTATTTACTACGTTACTTTTGGAAATCATTAAGGCATTTCGCCCTTCACTCTTGCCTCTAAGACAAGACAAGAACTTGTGGGTTGTGAGCAGGTTAAGCGTTGCTCCCGACAAGAATTATATTAATGGCCGTGTCCTAAATAACGTAACAGTTATTGCAAGGACATAGTTCCGCATCTAGACTGGAAACGACGACTGTTCTAAGCAGAGCCAGATAACGAATTGATTCATGGTATGTTATTTCTCTCTCTACGTATTTGCAAGCACAATATTCACAAGGAATTGAATCATTACGTATCATTTCGACCAACCTTGCTTCAAAATTATTTATAATTTGATCACTTATTTCTATATCCTTCAAGTTTGCAAAACAGACATTACAATTTTTTTGAAGGCTCTCTTTTGGATCTGGCGGTCAACAAACGTAAAAACGTGAATTTGGTAAATAAAGCAAGACACAGAAAGCGCACCGATCTCTAATTACAGACTGGTTGATTGATTGATTTAGTTTATTTTACTTCGCGTTTTGTGCCTCTTGGCTAATTTGCGAAGATGGGGATGAGTGATGAAATGATGAAATCGATGAATAGACATTCACAAACAACCAAGCCCGACCGGGATTCGAACCCGGGACCCTTGGCGTCGCAGCGCGATGTGCTAACCACTCGGCCACAGGGTCGGGCTAATTACAGACTGGAAACGATGCGCTTTTGTTTGAAGTTGCGCATCTTCGCTCGCGCATAGCCCGGGTGTTATAAATATGACGGTGATGGACATTAGAGCTTGTTGTAGTTTTCATTATTATGAAGAAATTATTTGTACTGACTTGTAAAGTGAAATATGTATAGTTCAGTAAACTTAAAAATTGCAATATTGTGTGGTGCAATAAGACACAAGTTTTTCAAAATAGTTGTTACAAGTTGAAATATGAAAGAAAGTACGTTCGCCGCCATGCCCCCGGTTTCGAAATTTTTGGCTTCAAGTTGACCCACGTTAAAAGGCTTAAGTTTCCGGTCTGCTACCTGGAGCTCTGTGGAAAGCAACTTCCCATAATAACTTAATAACAGTGATAGCAGTTTCTGTTATCCAATATATATATAGCCCCAATCCCACCACTCACTCACTCACTGACATAAATGTTCTCCGTGAAGGAAGCCCCGGAGGCGAAAAATGTCCGATTACGACCCCCCATGAAATCGTCCCAAAAGAGCGAGAAAATTAAAAAATCGCTCAATCGGCCCTTCCTTAAGGGTGAAAATGCCCTTTTCTCACGCCCTTAGCAACCGTTGCCACGGGCATTTCTTTTGCACACATTGTTTCCTTCAATTCTTAATTGTCTAGCTACATTATATTTGTCACAGATCAATAGCACACAGATGAATCAACACCTGGTACAAAAAGGTGCCTTAAACAAGGGTGACATCTACATAAGGAGTTTCAGCCCAGAATCAATTACTTACGTATATATTGGTAAACTCAATGCGAAAAATGTTACCTACATCGTGGTTCTTTTAACTAAATGTTTAGAGGTATAATAACAAACAATTATTTAGAGTTTTTGCCGTGCTTGTTGTTGTCCATGGAAACGGACGTTGCTAGGGAACTTAAAGAAAGTATATTTTCACCCCGAGAACTACTGTAAGGGAATTATGCTAGACTTTTCGAATTTCAAAATACAAGCGTTAGAATTTATTACGGAGGCAAGGTAGAAATTTGAGGAGAATGACGGAAAACAATTATTATCCAATTATGTTTAAAAATGTAAAAATGACAAAAGACGTAAATATTGCATTTCCAATTTAGTGTCGCTATTGAATTCGTTTATGCAAGACATCCAGCTAATAATCTTGAAACGGTTATTAATTGCTCAGTTTATTATTAAGAAAATAGACAATAATGCTTTGAATATTTGTGCCTTATTAGAGCCCATACACACACAAAGTTACTTTCTAAACTTTTAAAATTAGTGAACTTATACACTTGTTCCCCTTCATCCAATACAACATGCAGACATTTTATCCCATCTATAATATGATTACGCCCACAAAGTGGCCGAAGGTCACGCATGCGAGTGTACAAGACGTGGCCTTGGCCACGTCGAAAGTACGCGAGTCCAATATATATAAAGCCCCAATCCCACCACTCACTCACTCACTGACATAAATGTTCTCCATGAAGGAAGCCCCTTGGCCACGTCGAAAGTACGCGAGTCCAATATATATAAAGCCCCAATCCCACCACTCACTCACTCACTGACATAAATGTTCTCCATGAAGGAAGCCCCGGAGGCGAAAAACGCCCGATTACGACCCCCCATGAAATCGTCCCGAAAGGCCGAGAAAATTAAGAAATCTCTCAATCGGCCCTTCCTTAAGGGTGAAAATGCCCTTTTCTCACGTCCTTAGCAACCGTTGCCACGGACATTTTTGCAGCACACATTGTTTCCTTCAATTCTTAGTTGTCGAGATACATTATATTTCTCACAGATCAATAGCACACAGATGAATCAACTCCTGGCTTTGAAAAGGTGCCTGAAACAAGGGTGACATCTACATAATAAGGAGTTTCAGCCCAGATACAATTACGTTATATTCAATGCGTAAATATCTACATCGTGCTTGTTTTAACTAAATGTTTAGGGAGTATAATGACATGCAATTCCTTAGAGCTTGCCGTGCCTGTTGTTGTCCATGGAAACGGACCTTGCTAGGGAACTTAAAGAAAGTTTATTTTCACCCCGAAAACTACTGCAAGGAAATTATGCTAGACTTTTCCAATTTCAAAATACGAGCATCAAAATTTATTACAGAGGCAAGGTAGGAATTTGAGGGGAATGACAGAAAACAGTTATTATCCAATTACGTTAAGAAATGTGAAAATAACAAAATACGTAAATATTGCATTTTCAATTTAGTCGCTATTCAATTCGTTTAAGCAAAACATCCAACTACTTATGTTGAAACGGTTATTACTTAATCAGTTCATTATTAAGAAAATAGACAATAATAGTTTGAATATTTGTACCTTATTAGAGCCCATACACACATAAAGTTACTTTCTAAACTTTTCAAACTTATACATATGTTCCCCATCATCCAATTCAACATGCAGACATTTTCAAAGTCATTAAGATCTATGAAGAACCTCATCTATAACATGATTGCGCCCACAACGTGGCCGAAGGTCACGCATGCGAGCGTACAAGACGTGGCCAAAGGCCACGTCGAAAGTACGCGAGTCCAATATATATAAAGCCCCAATCCCACCACTCACTCACTCACTGACATAAATGTTCTCCATGAAGGAAGCCCCGGAGGCGAAAAACGCCCGATTACGACCCCCCATGAAATCGTCCCAAAAGGCCGAGAAAATTCAAAAATCTCTCAATCGGCCCTTCCTTAAGGGTGAAAATGCCCTTTTCTCACGTCCTTAGCAACCGTTGCCACGGACATTTTTGCAGCACACATTGTTTCCTTCAATTCTTAATTGTCTAGCTAAATACATTATATTTCTCACAGATCAATAGCACACTGATGAATGAACTCATGGTTTTGAAAAGGTGCCTGAAACAAGGGTGACATCTACATAATAAGGAGTTTCAGCCCAGGTACAATTACGTATATATTGTTATACTCAATGCGTAAATATCTACATCGTGCTTGTTTTAACTAAATGTTTAGGGGGTATAATGACATGCAATTCCTTAGAGCTTGCCGTGCCTGTTGTTGTCCATGGAAACGGACGTTGCTAGGGAATTTAAAGAAATTTTATTTTCACCCCGGAAACTACTGTAAGGGAATTATGCTAGACTTTTCGAATTTCAAAATACGAACATCAGAATTTATTACAGAGGCAAGGTAGGAATTTGAAGGGAATGTCGGAAAACAGTTATTATCCAATTACGTTCAAAAATGTGAAAATAACAAAATACGTAAATATTGCATTTTCAATTTAGTCGCAATACAATTCGTTTATGCAGAACATCCAACTACTTATCTTGAAACGGTTATTACTTACTCATATTATTATTATTAAGAAAATAGACAATAATAGTTTGAATATTTGTAATTTATTAGAGCCCATACACACATAAAGTTACTTTCTAAACTTTTCAAACTTGTGCACATGTTCCCCATCATCCAATACAACATGCAGACATTTTCAGTCATTAAGATCTATGAAGAACCCCATCTATAACATGATTGCGCCCACAACGTGGCCGAAGGTCACGCATGTGAGCGTACAAGACGTGGCCAAGGGCCACGTCGAAAGTACGCGAGTCAATACAATAAAATGGGGCTGTTCATTGCCAAACATTTCCGCTAGAGGCGGAAAGAAGTCTCTAAAGAATTTCGTTCATCATCTGGTTGCCCTAAGCTTTACATTGGAGCGCGATAGGATGGCTATTCAAACGTTATTTTCAACGAAGTAAGAATTTCTCGTGTAAATCGATAACAAAAATTTGTTTAGCAAACCTTTAAGATTATGTAGCAAGTCATAAGTTTCTCCGAAAATTATATTCCCCTGAACCTAAGAATTAATAGATTAAAGCGGAACGGCAGGGTATCTCAGACGGGCTAAATATAGTATGTTTACGCACAAAGAGCACTAAACTTGAAGTAATTTTGATCGTCCCTAGTTGCCATGAGTTTATAATACAAACATTTATATTTTTACGCTACACTTTTATGTTTCCCCTTGTTGCGACTTGCGGGGTAGGAATCTGAAAAACTCCCCAAATTACAAAGAAAAATGTATTATGTGTGTAAGCGCATGATATTTATTATTATACATATGCCCTATCCGATAACTTAATATTAACATATGTTTTCTTTTGTACTAAGCACAAATTTTCCCCTCGTATCGTATTTCCGTCCTTTTTGTTTTGGGTTACAACAATTTTAAAATTACAATTCCTGAAAATAAGAAATCCCTAGAGGTTGCGAGACATGACAGAATATAAAATATTTTTTTGTAATAACTATTCTTCTAGATAAGTGTGTATGTATAAAACAGAGAACCATTTTTACTAGCCACGAGGAAAAGTATATCACGTAAAAAAGGAGTCAGTTATTAATAACGACTATAAAAACAAAAGTAAAGTCAACTGGAATTATTATGTATTATTCTTTACCAGATTCACAAGAATAAACCACTTAAATTGTGAAAATTGCCAAGTGACGTAAACAAGTGTTGTGCAAATTTTAAGGCTTTTGTGAGGTCCGATATCTTTTCTATTGTTGACGGTCGTCTTATTAAAATTCTTAGTTTCACAGCACTTATCATGTTCCGACATAATTTCTGAGGTTAAGATGAAATTAAACTTACACTTTAATGTAATAGCAGCACGTTCAGCATCAAATTTCACATTTTAAATGGGAGAAGAATTGCCCATCAAAAAAAGCGTGGGGACACAACAGGGAATGCTCTAACAATATAAAATGCAGGGTCGATTCCTCCATGTAGAAAGTGAGGAACTTCCTACAGTTCATTCATACTTATTTCCAGTCTTCTACTTTGTTAGGAGTTTATGTGCGTTATAAAATTATGAGCGTAATGTGCGTACATTTGACTAGGTTCGCTATCACTCGCTTGCTCCAGCTGACAGCCAAAAACGACAGTCTTCTCTCTTCCCTGCTGCTGAGGAACCTCGACCTTCCACATACAGCGGGATGGGCGAGGGGTTAGGAGGGGTTGCTTGGCCAGCGAGGAAGGATTGAGTGGTTCCTCATCAGTGATACCAATCCTGGCATTATGGTTCTATACCTAGCATAATTTGAACTTCGCTGGCATCTAGCACCCTGTGTTTGCAAGTGGTCCTTGGGAGACACATAAATTTAATTCAAAGGATGATACTTTGAGGAAAGAGCAAATATATTTTATATCTTTTCTGTACTTCTCCAGCGGACTTGCTTCAAACAAGAGAGAGTGCTGACTAAAGGACAAGCTTTTACAATCACATGCCGGTCCATCCTCTTGTTTTAATCTGTTATTTATCCTCCCCGATTATGAAATGAACATTCTATGAAGGGAAATCGGTAGAAAGTTGGAGGTCACAAATAAAACATACTGGTCGCCGTTCCCAATCGTTGAATTGTCTCCAACTTTTTCAAGCACACAATACTGAACTCATTTCTTCATTCATACTAAACCCCCCCTTTCCCAACCAGACAAACAATCAGCAACACAATGGCTTACAGACCAAGATTGTCACATAGAGTATAGTTTGTTTTTTTCTTATTTGCACTCAATTCTCGGAAGTATCCGAATAGTGTTGTATTCCGCAAATTACCATGTTTTAAAATTTCCTATAATTTTCTTATCATTGAACAGCCATGATAATTCTATGTTTAGTAAATAACATATTTATAAATTAAATTATGCGTATTAGCAGTGATTCTTGTAACGAATTTAGATCGGGTATCGGGACGTCTGGTAGCCTCCCGTCAATGGTCATAAACAGTGGCGGCGATTGGGTTCCAGAACCTGGGGTGGGGCGCAATGTGCAAAAATTGGGGGGCAAGGACAGTATATTTCCCTTTGTAGATAAGGTTAGCATAGTTCGAGCACAAAAGTGGACTGCAGACTTCTGGAGCTTGCCTATCTCCACAAACAACCCATTCATTCACGAAAGAGAAAAATCGAAATTCTATCACAATCTGAAAAATTGTCAATGTTATTTTCATATGTATTTTTGGATTGCATATATATTTCATTGTTAGAGGGGCATGGTCCCCTTGGGTACAGGGTTGTAGATTAATTGAACGCACTTTCAAAGCTTTTCCTCGGTCTGTTTAATATAACTTCCTACACTTAAAAAAAACACGAGTCGCCACTGAGAAAATTTTCTTACCCAAGCCAGATAATACATTTAAGCAGAATTCCTTCGAAGCTAAGATATTACCGTTTCCTTAAACGCCTTCACAAACTTTCAAAAGATAAAGGAATTCGCATTTACTTGATACTTCGTGACGAAATATACCTTATCAGAGAACACCAAATTTATTCGTGGCGTGGCGTTGAACTCTCTACGGTGCAAATTTGACCGATAAGACCAAGAACAGATGTTCGTGGATGTTGTGATTGTGCGGGAGACCCATGTTCGATTTCTTCCTATTTTCGGCACGACACAGCTCGCACGAGGAAGCGGGTTGCTTTTTGCCAAGTTCAATGCTCCATTAGGTGTCACGGCGAACGGAGGACTTACCCTTTCTTATACTCCGTTTCATGTAGCTGTTAAAGGTCAAGAAATTCAAATTTGTCGCGTGATCAAAGTGCTGGAGTTATTTTATCGAGTAGTGATACAGACGTTTCAACTTCCTACTTCCTTCCTTTTTAGAACTTGCGTTCTTTGATTCTGTGAATTTTTTGACTCATTTCTACTGAAAGCAGGCCTCGATTTAGAGCGAAGGCTAGGGGGCTACAGAGGGTAGACTAGGGGGCTACAGCCATTGCTGTATATAAGGGAATAGTTTCACGGGCCTACCAAACTCCCCTCACCATTTTGCACTATGTGATAAGCACAATAGTTACAATGTTGTGTTATGTTGAGTTATGATGAGTTTGTAATGTGAATTTATGAACGTACGTGTTGTGTTATGTTGAGTTATGATGAGTTTGTAATGTGAATTTATGAACGTACGTGTTCAAAATTAAACAAATGGCTATCGAATATAGTAAACAGTTTGTAAAAAGTTATGTACAATATCTAAGTTATGAATACAAGAAATATTAATATTGGAATCTAGTTTTATGTTGATAAAAATGTGTAGGTTTCAACTACTTGTGTAATATCAAAATTTATCATAAGATTACATTGGTTGATAAGGTTTTGACAGTTTTTAATATCACAAAAAAGTAAGAGTTTTAAAAAATAAAAGCCCAAATAATGTATATCAAACCAATATTTGCATCCGAATTATATAGAGGAAATTTTACTGGTAAATATTAAATTGTAGCTATGAAATTTGCAGAAATTGGGTTGCTGTATGTTGAACCCATACAGTTGTTTGATACATGGACGTCGACAGAAATTTTGCGGGGGGCAAGGCCATTCATAAAATTTCAACAGTGGAAATAATAATAAAAATAATAAATATGATCATGTTCATTATTACTATTATAAAGTAATAACTAATATAAAGTAATATTAATAAACCAATTTATTCCAAATTATTATCATCATTATTATAATATTCTTGGAGAGACTTTTCTATTCGATCCACCAGATGAGTGAATATCCAGCACAACTGTTTTTTTATTATTTTTTAAGCATTTCATACAGATCGTATCCTGAAAAAGGTAGTTTTGCTATTTTGTTATTTAATTGATTTTTTGGTTCGTTATTCTATTCCAATACTAATTTATTGAACTTTATTTCCGATATTAATAATAACAGCATGCACACCCATTTAGGTACAGACACCGTCCAGCTTAGCTCAGGGATAAGGACATGAGATACCGCGGAATATTATATTTGAGTAACAAACGTCAAAAGGTTTATGAAAGGAAACAAGCAGTTTACTCACAACAGAGAGCTCTAAACCACCGTATATTCTGAAAAATATGAGGTTAATACATGTGTTTCTCTTTCCACGATCTCGGCTTTAAGGTCCTTATATCCCTAAAAATCTTCCTCTTCTATCTTTCTACATGTAGATAGACTTCTTCTTCTATAGGATTCCTCTTCTATATACTTCTTCTATAATTACATGCAGGTATATAAATTTCTTCTTCTATAAGCTTCTTCTTCTATAGGATTCTTCTTCTATAATTATATGCAAGTATATAGATTTCTTCTTCTATAAGCTTCTTCTTCTATAGACTTCTTCTTCTATAGGATTCTTGTTCTATAATTATATGCAAGTATACAGATTTCTTCTTCGGTTTGGGTTTGTGTTTTAAGTCCACTTTATCGGGACTGGACCTACGGTTTAAAGTGGGATCCGAACCACTGTGCCATGTGCCATCACAGGGTATCGAACCCGGGACTCCTTGATTAAAAGGCAACGACGCTACCACTGCGCCATCGGGGAGGCCCTAAGCTTCTTCTTATATGAATAAATAGTACAAGTAAATAGACTTCTTCTATATATACATCTATTTTGTCATCATATCCACTGATAACATATTTCTACATCGACGTCTCTCGGATACCTTCTAAAAGGAAGATTTTCTATTAGAAGTTAAAGTTTCAAATCGAACATCGTTCTTTGACTTCTTTACTTTCCTCTTGTTGACATATGTGATAGCTGTGACGATCATTATATTATAACGCCTTTACACAGTTCATTATTGATACATTACTATTAATCAAACGTTAATAAACATTTTGTGCTACACACATTTGTTTCGGTTTGTCTTCCTCTCACATTATTCCTCTAGTTAATGTACCTCTGCTCTTTGCCGCGCACTGCCATCTATCGTCCACTTCCTGAACTTTATACAACTGATTTCAGGCATGTGGGTACGTAACAAGTACAGCGTTATTCAAGGCGCTGTAGTAACAAGCAACAAGTTTTCTGCGTTCTTGCAACTTGAAATGAATGATGAAAATTTCTAGGAGGCGGTGGACGGAACGTCTCGACCTTGCCCCCTTCTCTCGACGTCCCTGTTCAGATACATAATTAATAATAGATGTAATTAATGAAATACATAATTGCCACAAATTTAATTAATGTTGTGAACCAATGCTGCCAAAGACCTGTCTACGAATATAATAAAAGTTACACACGCACACATCATAGTTTGCGAGATTTTGAAATTGGGGAAACTGACAGAGCATATTACTTGTATTTCGGGCACCCTTTTATTTCGCAAACTACGTACTTTTCCAGCAATCATTGGGTTCCAGTAAATCCATTGGTATGTCATGTAACATTTTCAATATCCTTATATTGTAAAACTTACATAATTAGAAAATTGACGTATATATGCTTAGTTCAATTTTCGGATATCAGAGGGCGTTGCCCCCTGATTAGCTCTACCGGTGCTGCCTCTAACGGCAAAACTTCGTACTTATGGGCTTGCCGTAACCTCGGCACACAGCCGCAGTTGCACTCGATCGCCTGGGAACGAAACGGCAACAACCAGCTTTGCTGCTCTGACATCCTTTTCCTTGCCGGAGGAGAGAGACGTACCTGACCATGCTGTTGGTAGAATAAAGGCCAGCCATTTCAACCAAGAGGGTGATGGGCCTACGACTTAGAACATAGGACTACAAACGGAGTGTGGTGCACGTAGCAATAGAGGCAGAACTTTGTGTATTAGGTACGTAAACTCTCCCCGTGCGATAGGAACATAACATCGTATTTTTGCCGTATCTGTGTCGTAATTTTTACGTTCCCCTTTTTTATTTTTTTACATTAAGGCGATAAAGACTTGTATGTTCAACACCCCCCCCCCCCTTTTGTCCTCCTTGAGTGCGCGTTGGTAAACCAATTGTCTACGTACTTTTTTTTTGTCAAAATGGACAAAACAATGAAAATTGGACGTGACGTATATGAACAGAATTAAGTTACGTGTGTTGATCATTGTCCCCCAAACGTTTATTCAGGCTATTTGCGCCAGTGCATACATAAGTAACCTAAGAACGTGCGCACGCTAATTTAATGAACAGTCGAGTCTCTATCTTCGTACTAGCAATGCAATTTTCCACTGCCCATTTAACGTTTGTCTAGTTATTCAAAACCAAGTTTAATTAATTTGGAACTTGCAGAGAAAAACAGCGATCCTTTATTGACTCCCTAGTTGGGACGGAACTAGTTATTCCTGTTAGTCTCCCCCCCCTCCTTTGCGGTAGCATTAGAATAACCAAGGATCAGAATAATAATATTAGTAAATGAGGTATGGTTATACCCAATTGCATTAATTAACGTATTGGTTAAATGTTGAATTTACAATTGTGTGATTGAGTGTGTTGCAATAACGCATGCACGTGTATGTAACGCGTATTTATGATTGATGCTCAATTAAATGCTAATGGTTGAATAGGTGCACGCGGGACGTGCTAGAAATGAACGCGTGGTTGCACGCTTTCGACAAGTATAGACATTTCATGTATGGTTATTGTTAAAGTTGATACTGTTAATGAGCAGTCTTGTTTTGGGAGAAATAAAACTGTGTTATTGAGCAATTACATTTTATCGTCTTCATGATTGGAATCTTAATTACACTATTTTGTTTGCTACCTTTGAATTCTAGTTCGTTAGCTAATGTAAGGAACGTACGTCACCAGACGATTAATAACTAAAAAAACGAGTGGTTTTGTGTGGCATTTGTTGTAAAAAGAAAAAAGGTAAAGACGTTGGTTTAATTACTAAAACTATTATATACAATGGAGAAGGCTTAAAAGGCTATTCATTGTCGGGACCCTTTGTTTAGGCACATATAATATACATATACGTGTTTTTCTCTTACAGGGCCTTTGTCTCGCGCTTCTCGTGGGTTCTGCTCGTAAACTCCCGCATTATCTTGCGAGAAGTGCGACACAAATTTAGAATTTGTAAGTAACAGTACGGGTCTCTCTTTGTTTTTGGTAGCTGCGGTTGCCGCGCAGCCGCTTCCAATTTAAATATCGCGGGCAACCGCAACTTGACCCCAACTAATACGTTACAGTCGCAATGAGCTGATTATTGAAAGTACGGTAGATCTTATACATTCTAGCATTTGTGCTGCCACCTGGAATGCCTTATGGAAACTAATCCTAGCATTTGGGGAACTTTCCAGAATTAAATCAAAATTACACCAGGATTTTAGGTAATTTTTTTCCGAGACCCTAAGCACTGGCGTAAGCAGGATTTTGTTTCGGAGGGAGCTGGAATTGTACAGCTGCATTATTGGTGGGGGGGGGGGAGATACACTATAAAATATTTCGTAATTGCAGTTAACCATCGTTTTAACGTTGCAAAGGGAAAGATTGTAATCGGAGAACATTTTAAGGGGAGTTTGTATTTACATCTTTAGCTTTTCTCAAGTTCATTGATTTTCTCAAAAATTCGGGAGAGGCTGGAGCCCCACCAGACCCCTGCGTACGCCAGTGGCCCTAAGGAAAGTTCCCCAAAGCCGATTTGGTTCTCAGTTGTGAAGTGTATTCTAAAGCAGTTCCCAGAAACGACCAATCGGTCAACACACACACATGGGCGCCGCAGAAATTTTTGTAAGGGGGTCAAGCAATGATAAAAATTGATAGTAAAAATAATAACATCATAAACTCGTTAAAATAAACTAATTTTATTGAAATGTTTTATTATTATTATATCCTTGGGGAAGTTTTCTACTCGATCCATCGGATGAGTACCAGCACAACTATTTCATTAATATTTTCTAACATTTCATACCATTAGTGTACTGAGATTCTTATGCTATTTTGTTACTAACTTTTACAGATCTCGTTCAAGAAAACGCTTTAAAAGTTAGGGATAAATTTTAGTCATACTGTTTATGTTGTGTGACCTCTCACATAAAAATTCTGTTTTGGAATTTTGAAAACTTATGAAAATATAAATATGAGTTAACTGGTAAAATACGAAACTTTAAACTGGTTCCTGTATTTTGCTCAAATTTCTCTTTTTTTGGATTAAACGCATTTATCGCTTCATATGTTCGAATAATAACTATCCGACTCTTATTTTCGTTATTAGCAATAAAAATATCAAGCATTCTGATATTTTCTAACTTTAAATGAACGATGCCAATTTTCAGGCAGGGTGTGTATGGGGGGGGGGGGGGGCTGGATCTTTGCAACAAGAACAAGTTCATCAGTTAATTCAGGGCGAGAAAATAGAAAAACTCCGCGACTTCACTCAATACATTATTAATTTTACGTTTCACCCTTTGCAGCCGACCTAGAAGAGGTAGAAGTGACTAACCCCGAAGGCTGCCACAGTCAACTATCACCTCCCGTGTCCTTAATGCAAGCCCACGTTCAGCGAGGAACCACGCCTGAAGAAACGTATGCAGTGGGTCAAACCAGCTTTTCAAATCCCACATGGATGACTTGACTGGATGGCGACTGAGACAGAAGATATGTTTCTCTTCGCGAGGTAGTTGGGAGATCCTTCTGCGATCCTAGATTTGGAAGTGGAAATGGAACTGGAAGGAGTCCTGATTCATGCATGGTTGGCAAACTTGTTTCAGGAGATTGCCAGAATCAGTCAGATATCATCGGGTCTGGATGCAAAGCCGTAGCTAGAGATTTCAGCGTCCAATTACATATTTCTTTTCTTCCTTACTTCTTCTCTCTCCGATCATTTCTTTTTTGATGGTTTATTCTCTCTCTCTCTTTCTTCCTCCTTCCGTTACAACTCCTTACTTGCTCTCGATTCCTTATTTCCCTTTCTCTCTCTCTCTTTTTCGATTTCTCATTCCCCTCTCTCTGTTTTACTTCCATATTTACCTTCTCTGTGCTTCGGTTCTTTCTTGTCTCTTTTCTCTGTTTTCCTTCTTTCTCTCTCTACCTCGTTTCTCTATATATCTTCCTTTTCTCCCTACTTCCTCCCTCTTTCCCATTTTTCACTCTCTCTCTCTTTTTCTCTGTTTTTCTTGTTTTCTATTTCCTTTTATGCCCATGTTTTTATTCCATTTTGTCTTCTGATTCTTTCTTCTTTAAGTCTCTTTCTTATCTCAGCCTGCATATCACATCTTCTCTCTCTTTAGAAAGTTTCCTTCTTATGATAAGCATATATGACGCCAATAGCACATTTGATACAACTTTTCAATCCTCACTAGAGAATTTTAGGACCAAAAGTGGGTGGCAGTTAATCTTTGAATTGCATGCTATCTGGCGACTGTAGTTGTATTATAGTTTTTTTTTTCCTTGCCCCCATGACGTGTCTCCGGATTTTCAGTCAATACACCAATGACTCTTCGTTTCCCTAACGACGAACAAAGATATTTACACGGCCTACTATGAGACCACCTCAGGCGTGGGAAAACTATAGAACACATGATCCCATACCAGGATCCGCACAAGAGCCATTATTTTGAAATTCGAACAAAAAAGGGATATTTGAATAGTTGTATCCTTTAATAGGTTTAATTTCTTTATATGTTGAAGTAGGTCAAGATGTGCAATTTCGAGACCTTGAAAGTTTTTTTTTTCCTGGT